>NW_025776160.1:0-97500 GCF_021130785.1 Homalodisca vitripennis
TTATAACTATTTCCTGTGGTAAGTTCTTTAAATGCTAGAAAACTGAAGTGATTTTGGAGAGTTCATGTTGTTTGGTGACTATTTAGTAGAAAAGTTTTTTATTTAAGAAAAAATAATTTGCTAAATTCATATTATTCTCTTTCATTCCTTCTAAAACTTCAAAAATATACTCTTTCGCTGATGAAAAATCTCGATTTCTTCCGGAATAATCTTTGTTAATCATAGACAAAATATCCTAAATAGTTGAATAATAAAATAAAATCATTTCTCTTTATCTCGGTAGTTGAAATATAAACATAAACATTTGCGCTGAAAAATTTATATCTCGGCCAGACTTAGTTCCATAATCTCCATTTATAAAAAAATCTTTTTGTTTAAATGGAAGAGTATAATGCCAACTGTTACAAGTGTTATAATAGAGGAGAAATTGTTGATAAAAGATTCGTTTGTAGAGATTGTAATTTAATTTTGTATGAAAGACCTAAACCTAAGAAATTTCGAAATAAACTAACACATTTGAATAATCTGCTTATGAAATTACAATACGGAGGTGTGAGAAACAAAACCCCCCAAAAATTTGTTACAGAATTTAGAAAACAGAATAAAAATTTTTACTTATCTCTTGGAACCGTTGAAAAAAAATTATTTTCCCTTTTCAAAGGAATACATTAGGTTTGTTGGTTTTAAATACACACGTTTATTATGAAAAGATATTACCTGTATTTTTTCATTATCTGGGATGTTGAAATTTGTTTATGATTTTGAACCAGAAATCCTCGATGATTTTAATAGTACATTTGGAGAAATTAAACGAAGAACCTCGTGAAAAGGAATGCGGTTTTTACTCACATTCTCCCCGACTTCTCGAGTGATTGTTAGCAAATTTCATTTTTTCCGTCTTTAAATTTTTTCTATTTAAATGGAGTTCTTGAAAGAGGGTTTAAATGATATTGGTGGAATGCAAGTTTAAAGAGTATAAGAAAGTTAAATGAATTGGAAGAAAGGAAGAAACATAGAATCTTGAATTTGGAGAAAATGAAAGATAAATTCGGGTTTACAATAATTGCCGAGTTGGAAGATTGTAAAGTACACTTGCCGAACAGATTTTTGACTGTTTTGGATGAGAAAAAAGATTAAAGAATTAAACAAAAATGAAAAAATTACACTTGATTGTTACTGGAAAGAAGACTATAAAAAGATAAAGACTGTGTTACAATTAACTTTGTAGAATAAAGATTTTTTATTAAGATTTTTTGATTTTTTCATTAAAACAGCTTATAAATGTAGAAGCAAACATTGAACAGTTAAAAACAGCTTAAAGATTCGGTTATTTAACATTCGTGCTTTCCTGTTAGATTACAGTATTTTACATTGATTTTCTGTCTGTCCCAAAAGTGGTCTAGAACCGGCATATTCATATCTACTTATATATATATATATATATATATATATATATATATATGCATACATACATACCATATGCGCGCGCGCGCACACACACACACACACACACACACACACATATATATATATATATATAATATATATCCACCCATCTCTATACAGTTTAGGCACCGCTTAACCACCATATTTTCTATTAGATGGATGAAAACAATCCAACAGCACCACCAAACCCACATCTCAAAATAATAATTCTCACTTATATAATATTCCCAAATAATTTGCTATTAACAGGCTTCTGCATAATTTATTGAACAAACGCGAACGAATCAGTGCCTCTGCAGCAGCATCACGCAGGCTGAGCAACCACCGACCCACCCTACGCTTGTACTCGGCTACACTTCCACCCTCTGCCTCCAATATGTGCTCTGGTAGATTTTTATAAAGCAAATGAGCTACTATATAAAAAGAGTTAAATTTTTCTATGGAACAATTTGGTCTTGGTATCTGATATCCAAACTGTGTTCTATTTCTGGTCGTATAGTTGTGGTTGAAGCGCTATAAAGATAAAATCTTTGTATATGGAGGTAAAAGAGATTTTATATATAATTGCCTTACACTTAAAAACAGGAAAAACTCATTATATAACAGATTTGAAGGATATCTGCGGCTCTTCTCCTCAAAATGATCCTTATTATACTTCTCTGTGTGACCGCAAGTGGTTCCAGTACGGCAGAGAGGTATCCACTTTCAAGTATCTTTTTTGAAATTATCGCACAAGGCTTACGGAAAGAGGGATGGACGAACTCAAAAAGCACAAAAATTTCTCAAATAGCAGCCTGATACTATACAGATAAAGAAGTGTAAGGTCTGTGCTCGGTTTTAAGGACCTTGATAGTTAGATTTTTTTTAAATCATATGATTTCCACCATTGCCAAATCGTATTTAAGTTGTGTTAAGCTGTATTTATGTAGATGTACAGTGTATTTTGAAGTACAAATTGTTGGTGTTATTTGGTTTTATTTATTATTTTAATTCTTGCTGTTTTGTTTGTATTTATGATTTTTAATTAAAACTTAAGTTTTAGAACTACAGCGTAAAACAAAAAAAATGCCGATGGGGAGAAAAATAAAATATTGATTACTGTGAGATTATCAACAAAACACACAATGTAAACGAATAAAATTAAAATTTTACTATTCGTACTAAACGTAAAAAGAATCACTTCTCAATACAATTTATTTTTACATTGTATGTATTGAATGCCGAATGAAACTATGCTGAGTTGCATCATTTCCCTCGCAGGCTCGTCTCTCATAAAGACGAAGACTTGTTTGCATAATGTCTTTGGAGACATCAAGCTCTGATATTTGGCAAAGTTATTTAATATTACTGAGTTACGAGTTTTCTTACGGAATGTTTGTATACTCTTCCTAGCTTTAATATACAAGGTGTTTGAAAAGTCTGGGTACGGCTTAATATTTTTAAAAATCATAGCAGATAACATCTATAAAACTTTGCACAGTGTTTATATGGCTATTGTAAAATATTTTTCCTTGCTATTACCATGACATGCCAACCATGGGGGGACGGCCCACAGAGGAAAAAATGAAAATCTTTAAATTTAAAGCATGGGTCGAGTGTGATACCTCATTTGAAAGAAAC
Organism: Homalodisca vitripennis; assembly: GCF_021130785.1. NCBI lineage: Eukaryota > Metazoa > Arthropoda > Insecta > Hemiptera > Cicadellidae > Homalodisca > Homalodisca vitripennis. Next base: position 3,067 of record NW_025776160.1, read on the forward strand.
TCAGTAGAGTTGAATGCCGCAATAAAATTGTGAAGTACTACAATATTGTTCTTTGTTGGTTGAAATAGTTTTAACTTACCACTTAATTTTTGAATTAATTTTTTGTTATTTTTTATAAATACTAATCAGTGAAACCATTGGTTAGTAGGGTGAAACACCGCTTACCGCATCAGGAATACGACGATCCAGTCAGAAAGAAATGGCCAGCGCATAATGTACTTTACAATGTGTACCTAAAACAACCGTCCATTTCTGATTGGATTAAACCTTTTGAGATGCGGTTTTGCGGCATTCAAACTCTACTAAGTGAGTTCTTTCAAATGAGGTATCAACTCGAACCATGCTTTAATTTTAAGTTTTTCATGTTTTCCTCTGTGGGCCGTCCCCCCCATGGTTGGCATGTCATGGTATAATAGCAAGGGAAAAAAAAACAGTTTACATAGCCATATAAACACTGTGTGCAAAGTTTTATAGATGTTATCTGCTATGGTTTTGTAAATATATTAAGCCGTACCCAGACTTTTCAAAACACCTTGTATAACAGAACATACACATAATATGTAGTGTTAAATCATATAGGTTCCGTATAAGTGTCAGCAACTTAATTAAAATAAATACTTATTAACATATGTCATATACGTGTATAAAACTTGTGATATTCTAGTATTGAAGTGAACTTAGCCACTATTAATATAACGAAGTGATTTACTGGACAGCGAATTTAGATTGTATGCCAAAATTCTTGAGGTATTTATAAAAACACAGAAGTTGATATACTCCTATCCCCAGTTTTGAATTTTTAGGGTTCAAATTTATTACATGTTCATTGAACAGAAGATACTTGGTTTTTATATGATTCCGCAAATATGAAAATGTGATAACGTTAACTATTATTCTTTCACGGTTTTGACGTAATATTAAGTTTATAGCGATTACGTAAAAAGTACGCTATTGACATAATATTACACATAGTTATATTGTTCATGTTTTATTTTGTTATCTGCTGGAACCATGAGGGAATTCTGACAACTTTGCTTCGCGCAAGTAGTTCTGGCGTTATCTACTAGTTTGCACCTTGGTGAGTTCGCTTTGGTCACACAGTGCAGACAGATTTTACGTGTTGTTGCATGTCACCCGCCCTGGAGTATTTTATGGTTTTATTTCTATTAATTATTGTACTATGGGAATGTCCAACTCACAAATAGGCGATTGGCTTCGTTTGCTTGATGTAACACGGGCACGGATGATCACAATTGTTTAGTGCACAACATATGAAAAATAACCAAAATTTAAATAAGCATTAATATTTACTTTTTACTTTAAGCTATATATATATATATATATCTAAACTCTACAAACCTGTTATTCACAAATTAAACCGAAATGAGTCGTGGAAAGTGGCCTTCGAGGAGCTTGGATTGCTGACTTTGCCTAGCCTCTATATTCTCGACGTCGTGCTATACCACCGATTCAAGGTGTCTCACTTCGGGGGTAGCGAGGTACACCAATACAGAATTAGAGGCTGGGACAAATTTTCGTATTAGCACAGTACAAAACTACTGGATTTTAATACTTACCGTCTCAGGTTGGTAAAAGGCTAATCAATAACCTCCCTGAATAGATCAAACGCGTCAATAACCACAACAATTTAAATTTCGACTAAAACACTTCCTAGTGTCAACTTACTCCTTACTAAGTTGACGAGTTTAGATGAGCCGCTGGAATAGTCATCAGTAACAAATTAAACAATATTTTGTTAACTCCACCTGATAACCAAAGAAAGTCGGCCACAGTCGAGGAACCGACGATAGCTGGCACGTGTCTAAGATGTGAACTTAAATTTATATTTATCTATTTATTTACTTTAAATTTTATTATTTATTAGATTAGGCCTTTTATTTTGTTTATATGACGCTTGCAATACAATTATAGTGTATAATATCCGGTCAGAAGGACCAAAAAGAAATGTTAGATCCGGCTTGGCGGACCGCAATTATTCGAAGGACCAATAAAAATGTCTAATATTTAAAAACTCATACTTCGATAGCTGAGCTGGTGGAGCCCATACATTGATTTTCTAAAGAATAATTACTAGTCGAATGGGAAAATAAAAATACGAATGAGATCATAAACGAAAAAATGAGATATTAGAAAAAAGGGCACACAATTAGAGCAAAATACAAGTGTTAAAATGATTTTTCTTCTTCTGTTAAAATTGTCCAAAAATGTCCGAATTAGTTGAGGATTTTTAAATCTTGGTTGAAAAGAAGATTGTCTTTAGTTGCGAAGGACCATAATAAGAATGATGAAACACTGTTACCTTGCACCGTCCATTGTCTGATACCTCGACACACATGAAGTTGGGTTGATTGTAGTTCGACCTGGGTTGATTCCAAGGAACGTTGCGCTGGTGGAGTCCTTGCTGAGGGATGAAGATTCCACCATGAAGATTCCACCTTCACTTGACACTGTTTTCGGTTCACTCACGAACGTTGCGACAAAGTTACTTTTGGCTCGTTAACCAAATAATGTCCGGCTCGAAGGGACTGTTAACTGCCATAGAAACGGCTTGCGGTTCACAAGAGACAAGACAAAGGGACACGGCCCGAACTTGGTTAAAGCTGGTGTTGACGTACAACCTAGCGAGACGGAGTCTTAAGAAGAAACTGGAGAGATGCCTTGGGGAGCTTTTCTTGTCCGCGTCCTGGACGCCTGATTGGTCGGCAGAAGTCACCTCATACCACGTGACGATCGGACCACTATATATTTGGAATGCAGGTGTGTGTGTGTGTGTGTGTGTGTGTGTGTGTGTGTGTGTGTGTGTGTGTGTGTGTACAAAGATAAGTGGAAATAGATGGCTTATAATAAAAATGGTATCGGACAATGGTGGGCAAAGAGCAGTTCTAAATAACATACAATTCTAATTATTAATAAAAACTATATTAATGCGTAAAATTTGATTAATTGATATGACTAAATATGAAAACCTAACATATAGTAATTTGTTTCCTGCAATAAAGAGTATTAGTTATAAGTTATGCCAATCTCTCATATAAGATCCTGTATAGTAATAGTAAATAATACGCTCAGATATAAGTAACAACAATTTTTAGTCCATTATTTTTAAACTTCCTTGAACTACCTATATAAACAATTTAAAAACACAGCATTAAAAAGGAATCTTATGTAAAAATAGAAATTTTTTAATTTTACTAACAGAAAATATAGTAAAGAACTGTACTTGTCTATAAGACAACTTTATATAAACTTAAATGATATTTGGTGTATTTGAAGTTACTAGTACGGAAAAAATAATAATAGCAGAACATTGGATAATAAATAGGAAGGCTTTTGTCACCTCCAAGTTTTGGGAGTTTAACAGTTTACCACTTTGTATTTGAATTCCTACCCGTAACAGTTTAATTTGAGTGAGTTTAAATACACGACCTTTGTGATTAGCTTGCCTTTCAGGGAGCTTTAATTACATTTTTATTACAGCATAAATGATTTTATTTGTTTCATTAATCACATTATTTTACGCTAAAATATTCCAACAAAGTTGAACAGGCTTTTACTTTGTAATGCTACCAAATCAAAACCCAATTAAGTAAATAATGGCTTATAATTTAAATGCACTTAATAAACCATATGCTTTGCATCATTCGCTTATCTGAGCTTTTAATTAAAGCGCAGTTTTTAAAATATTTAGCTAACTTCATGTATTACAGGGTGTAGAAAAATACAATAGATCAATGTTTTTTTTTTATTTTTAACAGATAATTAAATTTTTAAAACTTTGGAACTATTAACAATGGAATTTTTATTATTGATCCTTTAAAATGTTCACTTACTCCTATTCAAAATTTAATGTAGAATTCGAAAATGACGTCATTTACTCAAATCCGTTTACAGGAAGTTGAGAAATTGCTGTAATATGTTTAAAAACATGGTTATTTTAGAAAAACTTTAAATAATTCTTTTTGAAGCCAATTTTTTTCGACTTGGAACCTCTTACATGCATCATTACACTTCATTTACTTTGTAATTTCACCCAAAAATTTTTGTAACACTGATGACCAGCCACCCTGTATGTGTGTGTGTGTGTTTGTGTGTGTTTATTTATATTTAAATTCTTTCATTCAATACCATATGTGGACTATGGATTGCATACGTTTACAAAGTCATTTGTGTCCAAGATCTGTTGGGTTTTAGTAGTTATCTATTAGTTATTTGGAGGTTTTTTTTATGAGAATGTGATTATAAAATATTTAAATAGGTGTAAAAAATCTACGACATGTGATATCTGACATAGGTGTCAGTTCCACTGATACAACCTTATAAACTGTTCCGGAAGGAGTATTTTATATTAAATACATTTATAATATTGGTCAAAGTTATTCCTTCCTTTATTACCAGGTTATTGTAGAATCATTACAAAATGTAGCAATCTCATATTATAGTCACGCCATTCAAAATTAATCCCTGATTTAATTGGTTTTAGGTTATATTGTAAACAATATAATATTTATTTAACTATAACAAACAAGGTTGAAACAGTGTTGTGTTAAGAAATCGTTATTCTAGTATTATTAGATTCGGAATATCCAATGCCCTATGTATTTGAATTGTCGTATAAATTTAATGTTTCTTAAGACAAAAAAGAATATTAAATCACTCGTGAATCGCCAACTCTAGGAACGCAACACGTCAAATGCAACTTATCACCGCTAGAGCGCTTTAGTGGCTTTTGAACCTTTAACAGAACACACGCAAAGCTGTCATTAACATTATGCTGTGTTGGTGTTTTCACATTCCGTGGCGAACATTTACGTTCTTATACAGAACACCTCGTCATCCTAGCCACATTGAATCTGTAACAGAACACACGCAAACCTGTCATTAACATTATGCTGTGTTGGTGTTTTCACATTCCGTGGCGAGCATTTACGTTCTTATACAGAACACCTCGTCATCCTAGCCACATTGAATCTGTAACAGAACACACGCAAAGCTGTCATTAACATTATGCTGTGTTGGTGTTTTCACATTCCGTGGCGAACATTTACGTTCTTAGACAGAACACCTCGTCATCCTAGCCACATTGAATCTGTAACAGAACACACGCAAAGCTGTCATTAACATTATGCTGTGTTGGTGTTTTCTCATTCCGTGGCGAACATTTACGTTCTTAGACAGAACACCTCGTCATCCTAGCCACATTGAATCTGTAACAGAACACACGCAAAGCTGTCATTAACATTATGCTGTGTTGGTGTTTTCACATTCCGTGACGAACATTTACGTTCTTAGACAGAACTCCTCGTCATCCTAGCCACATTGAATCTGTAACAGAACACACGCAAAGCTGTCATTAACATTATGCTGTGTTGGTGTTTTCACATTCCGTGGCGAACATTTACGTTCTTAGACAGAACACCTCGTCATCCTAGCCACATTGAATCTGTAACAGAACACATGCAAAGCTGTCATTAACATTATGCTGTGTTGGTGTTTTCACATTCCGTGGCGAACATTTACGTTCTTAGACAGAACACCTCGTCATCCTAGCCACATTGAATCTGTAACAGAACACACGCAAAGCTGTCATTAACATTATGCTGTGTTGGTGTTTTCACATTCCGTGGCGAACATTTACGTTCTTAGACAGAACACCTCGTCATCCTAGCCACATTGAATCTGTAACAGAACACACGCAAAGCTGTCATTAACATTATGCTGTGTTGGTGTTTTCACATTCCGTGGCGAACATTTACGTTCTTAGACAGAACACCTCGTCATCCTAGCCACACTGAACCTTTAACAGAACACACGCAAAGCTGTCATTAACATTATGCTGTGTTGGTGTTTTCACATTCCGTGGCGAACATTTACGTTCTTAGACAGAACACCTCGTCATCCTAGCCACACTGAACCTTTAACAGAACACACGCAAAGCTGTCATTAACATTATGCTGTGTTGGTGTTTTCACATTCCGTGGCGAACATTTACGTTCTTAGACAGAACACCTCGTCATCCTAGCCACATTGAACCTTTAACAGAACACACGCAAAGCTGTCATTAACATTATGCTGTGTTGGTGTTTTCACATTCCGTGGCGAACATTTACGTTCTTAGACAGAACACCTCGTCATCCTAGCCACATTGAATCTGTAACAAAACACACGCAAAGCTGTCATTAACATTATGCTGTGTTGGTGTTTTCACATTTCCGTGGCGAACATTTACGTTCTTAGACAGAACACCTCGTCATCCTAGCCACACTGAACCTTTAACAGAACACACGCAAAGCTGTCATTAACATTATGCTGTGTTGGTGTTTTCACATTCCGTGGCGAACATTTACGTTCTTAGACAGAACACCTCGTCATCCTAGCCACACTGAACCTTTAACAGAACACACGCAAAGCTGTCATTAACATTATGCTGTGTTGGTGTTTTCACATTCCGTGGCGAACATTTACGTTCTTAGACAGAACACCTCGTCATCCTAGCCACATTGAATCTGTAACAGAACACACGCAAAGCTGTCATTAACATTATGCTGTGTTGGTGTTTTCACATTCCGTGGCGAACATTTACGTTCTTAGACAGAACACCTCGTCATCCTAGCCACATTGAACCTTTAACAGAACACACGCAAAGCTGTCATTAACATTATGCTGTGTTGGTGTTTTCACATTCCGTGGCGAACATTTACGTTCTTAGACAGAACACCTCGTCATCCTAGCCACATTGAACCTTTAACAGAACACACGCAAAGCTGTCATTAACATTATGCTGTGTTGGTGTTTTCACATTCCGTGGCGAACATTTACGTTCTTAGACAGAACACCTCGTCATCCTAGCCACACTGAACCTTTAACAGAACACACGCAAAGCTGTCATTAACATTATGCTGTGTTGGTGTTTTCACATTCCGTGGCGAACATTTACGTTCTTAGACAGAACACCTCGTCATCCTAGCCACATTGAATCTGTAACAGAACACACGCAAAGCTGTCATTAACATTATGCTGTGTTGGTGTTTTCACATTCCGTGGCGAACACTTACGTTCTGAGGTGTAATTAATTGTACTTATGAATGAACCTACGATCTGAGGTGTAATTAATTGTACTTATGAATGAACCTACGATGTGTTGTACAGAAATCTGTTTATAAATTTACGTAAAACTTATAAACGCCTGCGCCTGTGTTGGACATTTGGATAAATAGAAAAGTATTACAGTATATATAAATATAAGTATTTTATAATTATAAGACACGAAAAAATAGCACTGAATATAATTTAATACAAGTTTACACTCTTAAGTACAGTTGTTTTCCTCAAACAGTTTAAATCATTGCATAGTATATTGACACAATTCTAATCACACACGTATTTGGATAATAATAAGTAAAACAGTTACTTGGTAACTCTCTGTGTCTTGAATTAAAAATACCTTTTTAACAACATAAACCGCTAGAGTTCCTATTAAAAACCTCCCATTCATTATAATAATTATTAAACAGCGACTCGATTACTTGTTGTGTCTTGATGTTAAGAATATTTTTCTTGCTGTATGAAATGTCAGACGTCTTTCTCAACAATATTTCACTCTTTATAATTAAAATCTAACAACTACTTGGCAACTCTTTTTGTTTAGAATTAAAAACACCGTTTTTATGACCATAAACCATCTGGAGTTAATCTTAACGACCTCTCATTTATTATTATTATTATTATTAATAACAGTGACTCAGTAATTTTTTGTATCTCGAAGTTATGAATATTGTTCTGGTTGTATGAAATGTCAGACATTTTTCTGAACAACATTTCACTCTTTGTAATTAGAAGTAAACAATTATTTGGTAACTCTTTGTGTCTCGAAGTTAACAACGACTTTCTATCCGTATGAAATATTCGGTGTCTCCCTGAAGAGTCTTTACCCGTTGCAATCGATTTCCTAAATAACGATTGTTGTGATCGATAATCCTATCAAAGTTTGTTTCCTATCTGCGTTACTCTTTGATATCTAACAGGCGAGTACATGGAAATACTGAGTTAGTTTCGTTCGGGAAATGTTTTTGAAGCTCTTCGAAAAGTGTTTTCTTTGTAATCGAATTCCAGAAAATAAAACAGACTTTAATAGCTGATTACAATATTGCCACCTAAGATGATCCAAGCAAATATTCATAGTTTTTGATCATCGAGTAATGTAATACTAATGTATACAACTCATAGAAAAATGTAGATGGTGCATTTTTAACAGTATTACCATTAATATTTATTTATTTATATACTTTATATTGATGTAGCTCCGTATAGATATAGGACAAGAAAATTTAATAGTAGGACAGATGTACCGAATATATATCTCAGTGAAGATATGCATAAGATGAAAAATCTAACCTCACAAATTAAAACTAATCGCTATATGTGTTGGTAAGAGCTAATCTGTAGAATGGTTGCACCAATTCGACGAATTCTTTTTTTAATCCAAGGAAGGAATGTGTGGAGAGAAAAGCTTCTCAGAATATTTTAGTCTTGAAAAATAATTATTTTCGAAACATATCAAATTTATCTAACATTAAAACAACATGCTCTCAGTTGAAGTTCGGCACAGAGGTAAAAACATTAGTTTACGTATTAATTGTAGAAACTATTAAACATAAAGTACTTAATCAATAGAGTAATACAGAATCCAAAGACGAAGTTACTAAACACCTTCTACTACAGATTGTGCTAATGAAGAGTTTAAACCATTGTATATATTTTAAATATAATTTAAACCCATCTTATTCATCAAACATGTGGATATTTGAATTTATTAGAAAATAGCGTTAAGAATTTACATTAGGTAGGACGTCTTTACTGTGGCTTAATAAGGAAAGGATGTGGATTGATAGAAACGAGCTATTCATTAACACACTAGATTACGAAAAATAAAAGATTTATATCTCACAAAATTTATCATAAATGATATTTTGAAGTATCGTACAAACTCAGTTCCAAGGATTAGCCACTCTTATTTTTATGGAAGTATTGGGCATCAGAACACAAGCGACGGGATTGGATTCTTTTCGACTGATGTTGTATTGTAAGCTTATGTATACTTGTATTTTTTGATCGGAGTAAAAAAACGAGATAAATGATGTCAAAAATTAGCCAAACTCAATTATAGTAGTTTAAATATCTTATACCAGAAGTAGATTTCAAAGGTCAATATTCAGTATGTATTTGTTTTAGTAATCAGAGCAATTGTGGCACCCATGACTGAAAGTGAATTTAAACGGTGGAAATAGACACCTTTATAATGTTAGTCGATTTAAGTTCATAGACGCAGGGCTTTTCAGTCCGACTTAGATATTTTCTTCGTCTGGACAAGGCAAACTCACTGGAGATATCTTAGCCCGGAAGTAAATTGTTAATATATCTTGGGACCTAGTTGAAGCTTTTGTACCCAGTTAATTTCCAAAAGGTTAAGTTTATAATTTTGCTTGAATTGAATGATTAAGTTCTGTTATTTTCTAAATATATTTCCAACTAAAAGGTTAGACACTGAAGCTTAGGATATTGAGATAAAAGGTAATTATTTTCAAAAATATATTCAAAATGTTGGGTCTAGCTAAAATATAAATTGCCTGCAATCGGGTAATCTATCAAAAGCTGGATATTCATTACAAGTAAGCTCTCAATCCATCATCCTTGACAATGAAAGTACTGAAGTAACAATGCTAATTAATTTCTTTTCGTTAAGGTAATGCCAACACTCGTTGTTCTATTAATGAGAGTGTTTTTCAACAATTGAATTATATAGATTAATTTTTAAGGTACCGATTATAGGTCATCACGATGAACTAATTATTTTCCAATAGATCTTATTGTTCAACTCACGATGTGGATTATTTTGTTTGCTTGTGCTGTTTGTCTAAAGTTCTGTAACGGCTGACAGACAACCACTACAGCTGAACTTTATTGGTCAACAGAGTAATACCATTAACTTGATAGTCCAGCAACCGAGGGTGAACTTGTATTGTGATACACAATTGATTTGTCATAGAACATGTATTTCGTTTTCTTGTGCTGTTTGTCTGGAGTTCTGTAACGGCTGACCGACAAACACTACAGCTGAACTTTGTTGGTCAACAGAGTAATACCATTAACTTGATAGTCCAGCAACCGAGGGTGAACTTGTATTGTGATACACAATTGATTTGTCATAGAACATGTATTTCGTTTTCTTGTGCTGTTTGTCTGGAGTTCTGTAACGGCTGACCGACAAACACTACAGCTGAACTTTGTTGGTCAACAGAGTAATACCTTTAACTTGATAGTCCAGCAACCGAGGGTGAACTTGTATTGTGATACACAATTGATTTGTCATAGAACATTTATATCGTTTTCTTGTGCTGTTTGTCTGGAGTTCTGTAACGGCTGACCGACAAACACTACAGCTGAACTTTGTTGGTCGACAGAGTAATACCATTAACTTGATAGTCCAGCAGCTGAGCGTGAACTTGTATTCTGATTCACAATTTATTTGTTATAAAACATTTATTTTAATTGCTTGTGTTGTTTGTCTAAAGTTCTGTAACGGCTGACCGACAACCACTACAGCTGAACTTTGTTGGTCAACAGAGTAATACCATTTACTTGATAGTACAGCAACCGAGGGTGAACTTGTATTGTGATACACAATTGATTTGTCATAGAACATGTATTTCGTTTTTCTTGTGCTGTTTGTCTGGAGTTCTGTAACGGCTGACCGACAAACACTACAGCTGAACTTTGTTGGTCAACAGAGTAATACCATTAACTTGATAGTCCAGCAACCGAGGGTGAACTTGTATTGTGATACACAATTGATTTGTCATAGAATATGTATTTCGTTTTCTTGTGTGTTTGTCTGGAGTTCTGTAACGGCTGACCGACAACCACTACAGCTGAACTTTGTTGGTCAACAGAGTAATACCATTTACTTGATAGTCCAGCAACCGAGGGTGAACTTGTATTGTGATACACAATTGATTTGTCATAGAATATGTATTTCGTTTTCTTGTGTTGTTTGTCTGGAGTTCTGTAACGGCTGACCGACAAACACTACAGCTGAACTTTGTTGGTCAACAGAGTAATACCATTAACTTGATAGTCCAGCAACCGAGGGTGAACTTGTATTGTGATACACAATTGATTTGTCATAGAACATGTATTTCGTTTTCTTGTGCTGTTTGTCTGGAGTTCTGTAACGGCTGACCGACAAACACTACAGCTGAATTTTGTTGGTCGACAGAGTAATACCATTAACTTGATAGTCCAGCAGCCGAGCGTGAACTTGTATTCTGATTCACAATTTATTTGTTATAAAAAATTATTCTAGATGTTTTGATTAATACACTTACATACATAGCAATTTGCGGGAGGTTGGCAAACTTCAGGATGTGGTAGTAGACACAAAAATTAATATGAAATTATGACCTATTTTGCTTTGTTAATGTCTGTTTATTCATATGTATTAAAAAAAAATGATCCAGTGTAGTAAAAATTGTAATGGTTGGAAGTTATGTTAAGTAAAAGGGAAATAAAAATAAAATAAAATAATTTTATTAATGATTTTATTTCAAAATGATTATGATCTCCCAAAAACTGTCAGTCCTACGTAAAAATTTCAAAAATAATAATAAAAATATGTAATAATACACAATAATATACGTACTTTTAAATAACACATGTGTATGTGTGAAAAGAAACAAAGCCTCTATTATTTTGTCCCTTTGAGTAGGGACAATAATCCTCAATATATGAATATTGATTTGTATATTTCAAATTAAAAAAAAAATTGAAGGTAAGCGAAATAAATATTGATCACAAATTAAATGTATTATCAAAATGTAAAATTAAAAGCCCAAACCAGTACTCGAGTTACATTTCTGAATTAATCTATAACGTTGGCCTTATCTCTGGCTAGGTTTAGATGTTGATTTATTTTTCATGTGAAATTTAAAACAAAACCTGCAATCTAACCGAATTTGCAGTATAACCGACAATGTTCACATTTAATATGGCTAGATTTACATGATTATAAAGCAAATAAGCATCTAAACATAGCCAGAGTTAGTGTATACATTACTGTATACACTATTCTAGAAACTTGTTTCAAGTAACGGTTTGAGCTTGTAATTTATAAATTATACAAATAAGCACCTAAACCCACCCAGAGTTAATGTAAACGTTATAGATTATTCCATAAATTTGGTTCGAATGAATTTTTGGTCTAGATATTACACACGAAAAAAATAACAATCTAAACCTAGCAATAATTAATAATAATTGTATAGATGAATTCTTATATTCGGTTCGGGTGCCGGTTTGAGCTCGTTATTTCAAACGTAAACAAACTAATCATCTAAACCTCGGCAGAGTTAATGAAAACCTTATAAACTATTCTAGACATTTGGTTTGAGTGTCGGTTTGAGCTAGTCATTTCAAACGTAATCAAATAAGCATTTAAACCTAGCCTGAGAGTGTAAACGTTATAGATTATTAACACAAATATGCATCTAAACGTAACCAGCTTTAATGTAAACTGTGTTGGGATAGTCCTTCATATACTACACACAAAAAATTCGTTTAATTTAATATGTATTATATAACATTATGCAATTAAAAATGTTCGGTGACTTAAGAATACATTTTGTTGTTACTAGTTTATCTAATTTACCAAATATACGAGAACTGTTACCAATAAATGTATTTAAAAGCGGTAAGACGCTAGTTTACGCCTTAAAACATTAAAAAATATATATTTTTGTAGATTTTACATTTAATATAAATCGTTTAAAAATATTTTAAGTTGACAAATTAGGAAAGTGTTAAAAAATCGTACAAATAAAGTTAATGTTAAGCGATACAAGCAAGATAAAAAGAATATTTCTTTTGGTTGGTTTGTATATATGTATATTTAATATCATACACGGAGAAAAGCAGGTTGCGTGTACAAATTTAACTGAAAAACGTGCGTGGAATACGGTCCGCCCACTGTTACATCCCGTCAGTGTCGGGAATAGGAAACAGCAGTTTTATGTCACTGAGCCGCAAAACAGGAGTATTATACACAGGTAGTCTGCGCTCTCTCACGTATTTGCTCTAGTGTGCTCTACTCTAGTACAGGTTGTTTTGTTGCAAGCACGACTGTGTGGTCTGCTAAATCATATTCATGCCAAAATACTGGGGAGGTATACACGTCTGCAGAAAGGCTGTGCAAAGTTTATCTGCTGGGCTAACAAGGTAAAGAGTCGTGTCAAAATTATTTTATACAAAACCATGTATGTTTGTAAAATTGAAATTTTTGATTCTAACCATAATATTTCATGTAACGAGTACATTATAGTGGTGGAGTTCTAATAATAAAATTGTTAGTTTTCTACAGTTAATAAAAATCACAGTTCCAACTATGATTCTCTAAACCCCTTTAAAGATTCTCATCGGTTCTAAACAGATCCAAACAATATCAGCTCTAGAACTGTGCCTTGAATAAGAACTGATACCTAATAAGAGGTTAGCGGTTCTTGGAATTATTCACCACGCTTCGAATACAGATCTTTATTTAATCACTGCTTCGTATCCTGCATTATTGTTTTCGTACCTTCCATATATTATTCAATATCCTTCTTTAGCGGGTGTGGGCTACGCTAATGTATTAAAAACGGTCTTGTTTATAGAGTAACATTTATCAACGGTATATAAGTTTGTGTATTTGATTATGAAATAAAAGGTATTTTGTCTCTTTTCGAGAATTTAATTAGAAGATTTTTAGTCCAAACTAAAAAGGGAATTTATGACCTCAAATCCTAACATTTTTTAAAATGATCTTGAATAATAATAACTTTACTTATGAAAATTAGTGCCCTACGATACAGTAAAAACTATTATCCATGCATGAAAATTATACATTGATTCGTTTTATCTACACTATGTAGAAAAGTAGTAACATTGGTAACATTGATGTATTATATTAGGCAACAAAAATCTTTATCAAAAATTATAATCACAATCTCATAAATGCGTATCTGATAAAATTTTAATTCCTGTTAGATTTTAAAACCAAAATCCAGTTAAGAGCTTTTAAGAAATCTCCGTATTAGTTAGAATCTTTAGGATAAAAGTAACAGCTGAGCTTATCACTAGTGCAGTGTAATTTTGGATTCTGCAATGTTTAACCCTTAATTGTGTATAAACTACCTAAGGTACATTAGGCCAGGTAGCTTTCAAATAATCTTACCATAAAACTTTCACCAACATTAGAAAATCAGTTACATGCACAGTTTAACAGCTGATGTTGAAATGAGATACGTTCAAACTATAGATTTCAAAATGTATAGTAGATAGTAATAAAGACTAGGGACAAAAATCACACCAACTAGAATACTTCAACTTATTTTAAAACTTTAATACTTAATAAATTACGTATTGCTGGTTATGTAAAAAAAATTACTTAATGTTAGTTTAAATTTTCAAGCTCCAAAACACCATTATTACAATTCAATTGATTTGTTTTTCAAACGAAAAATTAATTTGATTTAGTATTTTTTAATTTTTAATTTTTAGGAAATTTTAACCAGATGCAATGATTTTGCTAATCCACTGTTAAAATGAAAAATAGTCATTTAACCATTAGTAACTTGCATAAAATATCTAATATCAAAATCAACAGATCAACTTTGCATGTAACTCTATCTGAACAAACAGTTGAATGAATGATCTCAAATTTACAGAGAGAGAGGAACAATAAAATTTAAAATTACTACTATTTCATTTTTTTCCCAAGAATTTTTCACATCTGAGTGTTTTAATATTCTGTATTTTATTTCTTACTGAAATTATTATTTCGTAACATAAGCACAAGTGCTGAAGGTTTTTCTAAATTTAAAACTTTGTGTTCTCAATTATTATTGTTGGCACCAAAATATTAAGAAGAGTTCAGATTCTAAAACCCCAAAATCATATATTATACAACTAAAGAATGTTCATCGCATTGAAATTCTATAACGATGTGCTTTTACTATTTCTTATCTCAATTATAACGGATAAGACCGACATAATACCACAGTTACAATTAAAAATTATAATGTAAATTTAACAGTATCTCAAACTTTTAATGTTTAAATGAAAATTGCAAGTTCAAACTGATGCTGGTTGCGAGATTTCAAACAGTTGACTTTATGAATATTATAATCTACTCGCTTATGCATTTTGCTCCGAAAAGGAAGAAAGTAAGATGGGTCATAATGTTTCTCTCAAAAGGTTATCCCTCAAACAGATGTGGTCGACTGATCCGGCCGACTGTATAATTCAACGTCAGCTTTTCCTGCTCTCGTTTCTTTACATTTACCTTTATGCATGAGTGCTTCAGTACTTGCATTTTTGTAAATTATTGATATTTCGCTGGAATGAATAAAACGTATCTTGTAACTGAAAAGGTTGCTAATGTATCAATTTAGTTATATTAGTAATTAACGATTTTGTTGTTATTTTCAAGATTGAAATAGTACATTTTACTAATATTATGAATGTAAAAGTTTGGACGGATGGAGAAATGTATGGATGATTGCTCTTTCATTAATGATCTGATTGAGTTGAGAACACAAATAAATACAGTCAGCTGGATGTTTCCTTTTAAGAATTTATCACAGTCCTAAATATGTCAATTAATTGAATTTTGGCGGTGTTATTTATTCCACGAAAGAACTGGATTTCCATGTAGGATATCTTTCCCAGTTGAATATACATAAGCGTTGCTTAAACAATTTAATAATATTAACCTAACTGTACCTCCTTAAATTTAATAATTATTTTAAAGGTTCCGTCGTATTATGCCATATGTGCTCACTGAGAAAGTACTATGGATTTTGAACTCACAGTGCTTTCTCGTCACTGTACGATAATAGAAAGGATACTACTGAAATCTTTTGATATTTAAAACTGTTTAAGTGCGGAATTTTGCATATATGTTCGAATTATGTCACGTGGGAAGCCCGGATAAAATTCAATTAAAAAAACAAATTATAATTTTGAGTGAGTAATAAAGGACTAACTTCAAGAGTGGATGCGATCGTATTTTATACATTATTTGGACTATATGTGGGGTTATTCTTAGAACTAAACAGAAGGAAGTTATGTTAACAAATTATCAGGCAGGAAATAGGAGGAAAACCAATGATTAGTATGCTTTGATTGGTTGTTTAAAACCACAGAGGAAAAACGTCAAGGGAAACCCTGGCACGTTATGAATTGGTTGGCAATTCACCTTTGATTGTATTAGTTACACAGGAATGTGGCTGCATTAGCTCTGTTAGTTCTGAGAAGTCACGCTAGGTTGCGTCACGACCTCTGCGTGCGCATGTTGGTCTCTTTCCATGATATTCTCAAGCCTTCAAGAAAAACATTCGCCTTCTGTGTTGATAGTGCCTTCACGAGTGATAGCGTTAGTGTCATTATCTTCAATTAATATAAAAGAATGAAATATTCTCAAGAAGATTTGTATGAAAGTAAAAAACCTATCGTTTGCTATCGTTTAACGAACTTTTAAATATAACTGAATAATAAACCTGTTACGTTTAAGTTTATGCTTAAAAATATTTGTGTAATTAAAACGAAAAATCTCGACTAAAGCTTATAACTGTTCTAAATTTATTATTATTTTATACCTCTTGTTTATTATATGTTATTAATGATATTTTATGTGTGTAGTACAGATTATAAGACAGTAGATAAGAAGCCAGATGCTAACCGACGTCATGGAGAGGAGCTCAAGGATTCACTACCATGAATGACTCTTTTAGTTTACTCTACCCCTGCCAAGATACTTTTAAATGCGGTAGGAATCATGGAATTATGTTTTTGTAGCTTAATATATATTGCTAGTATGAATAATTATGAATTATTTTTCGTTTAGGAATTTTCGCGATTTTGATATTTTGAAATATAAAAACGGTTGGGGAATAGGTTCGAAAGTACATCCATTAGAGCTACAATCGCCTTAGATCTCAAATGTTTCCATCGTAACTTTATCGAGAAGAACACTGTGATATAACATTGGTAGACCCAATGTTAAATAAGCGCAGCACGTGCAACTCTAAGTTCAATCTATGAAAAAATAAGATAATTCGTTTTAAAATTTTCTTATAAAGAGTCATAATAATATAACTTTTTATTTTACTGTTTAAGATGTGTCTGTATTCAATGAAACTCACATGTATGATACTGACATGTCACATGACCTACAACGTGCTCAGCAACGGCCCAGAACAAACCTTTCTCTCCAAAAAAGTACTAAGTCATGTAAAACTTTTACAGAAAATATTTATTATAAACCAACAATCAGTTAATTAGATTTATTGTTAAGTGTTTTGTAATTTATTAATCAAAGTTTACTAGAGTTATGTACGGTTTTTGTAATTATATGGTAAACTACAAAGAAATTAAATAAGTTGCATTATGAAACTGTACGTAATATATTGTCACATTTATTTATTTACTATGTCCTACAGCCACTGCATCTTTAATCAAATTTATTTTTAATGGCATTAAATGGGTAGATAAATCGAAAATTTGTTCCAATAAAAGTGATCTAGAACTGATGATCAGAGGTACAGAACTCCCTTCGGGTTTCCACGATTGTAATCGATGAAGCCTGGTCACGCAGACACATTGATTACACTGTTCCTTACGATGGATAATTTTGTTAAATGTAATCGTGTTCCCCATCTAACAGATTTAAAAATGGTTATTTGTAATATAAATATAAACACATATAACTAGATGTAAACAGCTAGTTTTGTGTACGTGGTGTGCTACACCTACATTATATCGTCCGAAACCGTACACGGTTGGCTGCAATAGTAATATGAACCACTGGTTCACTGTTCATGGAAAGTGGCAAAATTAGTTAAATTATTGGTTATTTTCGGTTTAATGTCTGAAACACACGCTAATGTATGACAAGCAAGTAAAAATGTAAAGTTTTAGCGAAAGGTGAGAACAGCAACAGTAAATTTGTAAGATGGGATAGTAAATGATAGGAACACCAACCATCCTGGAGATGAACGTTTACCAGAGCGGTGGGTCTACCATATAAGCCGATCTGGGGACACGAGCTTATATGCTGTAACTTTAAACTGTTGACTAGTACTCATGTAAATATATGTTATCCATTACTCTTTTGCTTACATTGACTCATTTATTGTAGTAATTGAAACGGGTTATCAATGTAAATATGTAATAAAATGTTGCTTGTCTTTGAGAATTCGTTTGACAAGACAAAACATCACTTGTGTTCCAGTGAGTTTCTTTTCCCCATGAGTCTAAAGAGTGTCAATAGAAACAACTAAAGTATCAGAACTTACTGAACCAAATTCTTAGACATTACACACGTACTATATTATGTAATTTTATATTGGATAACTAAGTAAGTGTTCGTTTCTCCATTTTATTAATTTTGTCAATAGTTTAATAATTAAAAAAAATACACTAATAAAGACTCATTTCTAAAACGTTGTGATGATTTCATACTTCTACTCACCTGACCCTTACTAGATTTATAGAATTATTGAAACAAAGGTCCTTAAATATTACCCCTATACTTATTTGTTATATATCAGGGTATCTGTTATATTTCAAACTATGATATTCGTGTTTCTTAGATTCTTGACAGGTTTTTCTCTCTCCGGATTCTGGGCCGGATTCATTACATTAGCTTTTATTCAGACGTCAAAATTTAGGAGTAGTTCTTAAGTTGTGAATATCGGACATCAATAGATTCCCAGAAAATAGTAACGCTTACAAGTATATTCCTGCGTAACTGTTTTATAGTGTAGGAAAGGAATGCGAAGCAGCATGAGCAGCTATTTTTGTATATTACTGAGAATTGTGAAAAAAATTAGTATATTAATTGTTATATTTACAATTACAATTAAGTTATAAAAAACTTATTTATTTCAAATTGTTGTCTAAACTTAATTTTAAGTATCCAAACCAGGAAAAATGTTATGTTGTATTTTATACACGTGTAAAACGCTAAGTATGCTCTATTAATCCCGATTTAACAGCACTTCACATATGCAATAAATAGACAGAAACTATTAATACCAACCTAATTATATATTCTTAAACTGACTGTAAAAATGGTTTGGATTTATGATAATAAGGTTTTTTTTAATTACACTGACATGGAAGAAGACCAAAACCTAAAAATTGTGTCATTTAAGATTCACGTATTTGGAAAAAACACGTATTTCCGTAGTAATCTAATTTAAGGAGGGGTTTTGAAGTTTAAAAAAGTGTTAGAAAAACATTAATTTTCATTGTTGCTAGAATTAAAAAATCAATGTGTTTTACACTTCCTTGACAAAATCCAGAAATTTCCTTTCTATGTCTAACAAAAAATCCATTCTTGTAAACATCTTTAATATAAAGTGCTTAGTATGTTTGATGTTAAAGGTGAAAAATATGGAGTGGAACATTTATTTTTTACCACATAATGTGCAATAAACTTAGATTTTAAGAAACCAAACGCAATCAAATAAATAAACATATATATATATATATATATATATATATAATATATATATATATATATATGTGTGTGTGAAAATCTAATTTTACAATTATTCATAATTTGTTTGCACCTCTCATTGAGTTTTACTAAATTTTAATTTCAAAACATAATATATTAAAAATATGACTTTTTATAATTTCAATTGGTAACTTGCTGAAAATGGCTAGTCCTAAAAACAAAACAAAATGCTTAAATATATATATTCTAAAGGCATTTTGTTGATAATTAGCTTGCAGAATTTATTTTGAATTATTTTTTATTATTCATTGTATATTTGTTTTATATGTCAGAAACTTTATTCATACTGTAATTTAAGTTATGTCATATAACAGGTATATCTGATTTTGAAGGCGCGTTAATATTTGTATGTTGCTCGAATACGTGAAGATCAATTATTTTTATAGTAGTTACGATTATTTTTATTCTGCTCTACTACAGTTAGAAATATTACATGCTACAGGAAGAGGATTTTATTTCGTAAGTTTACACTGGGCTGATTTTCATTTTGCTTTAATCTTTTCTAAGACTATACAATGTTTTTAATTTTTATTTTAAAGAATTTTTTACTTTTTCGCCGGTTATAATTACTGTAAAACGTGGTAAGTTGATTTCAAAGATGTTTGTTTGATAAAAACTATTGGAAATACATTCAATAATATCATTATTTCTACCTTTGCATTCGAATTTCTTCACGGTTTGGTTGTATAGCAACGGGTCCATTCCGAATTCTCCAATCATGGAAGAATAATCCAAACTCAGCATTTATTATCAAAAGCTTTCCAAAGTTGATTGTGTTATAGTACAATATTTAGCATACCCAAAACAAAAATGTATACATTTTAAATGTAAATTTTATAGTTTCATTGCTCAAATTCACAGAAAAGCTGAAAAAGATTCAGTTTTTACTATCTGAATCTAAGAAACTTAACTTGTACATAGTTTTTGAGACATTAATACGGATGTCTCAGCACACTCCATGATACGACTGAGTGTGGTGTTTGAAATGTCTGGAAGACTAAGGCCAGCAATCAGCCACAGACAGACCCTTGGTTTTATTCGGGAAGAGTATCCGACACACCCCAAACGTAGCGTGTTTATCCAAGGAAAGGGATGCTCGTAGAGTCTCACCGGGAAATCACACAGTATCACCAGATACGGTGAGGTGAGCATTACAAGTAGATACATCCGTTCACCAACTCTATTTTGACAACAAAAATACCATCACATTATCTATGAAACTACTAGTTGTTAATACAATTTTGTAATTTATTATTGCCTCTTTTACACCTGAAGAAGAAAGTAGATTTTAATCTTCGAAACGTTGTGTTATACTTTTATACTTATACATTTTTGTAACATGTAACGATGGAATATGTTCAAAATCCTATTATACTTTAACAAATGTTATCGTGAATCTAAAACTTCAAACAAAGCACTTATTAAAAAATGCAATATGATATATCAAAGTGTTTTTTGTTGGATGATCTGTTTTATTCTGGACAAAAGGTTCTGATTGAGAAAGGTTTGCCTCTGGGCAATATTGTTTGAGCAATATTGCTGAACATGTTGTTTATAATGTACCTTCTACTTTTCCAATCTCAGCTTTATTAAAGGTTTTTGGATATATAGTCAGTCAAGAGCACATCATATATGAAATGTCTATTTTACACAATGCCATCTTTTCTGATATTTATCAGACACTAGCTAAATAGTAGATGGTATTATAGAAATATATTATTCTTATAACATTGTCTTTTAATACTTTTGATAAGAACTCTTGTAATAACCGATGGCTAAGGTAATGGCCATAGTAAGGGCTGATCGGATGATTTGTTGTTTTTTTTAAGTAATTGTATTAAATATGGTTAAATTCGTATTTCATTTAGTGAGCATTTTGAAACTGGCAATCTTCGTTTGCTATAGGCATATGTATACATTTAATTTCATTATATTGATATCATTCAGTATTTTTAACTCTTTCTATAACCTCAAATTTTACACCACTAAAATTAGCATGGCTGACGATTGATTCTTTTTGCAATGAGAAGTCCAAAAAAAATCACGAACAATAGGTCGTGTGAACATACAATGAACATCGGCTCTTACCTCCCGGAAGTTTATTCTAGAATCTTCACATTTAAGTAATTAATAAACTATTATACAAAATTAAATAGTTCTATAGAGATACAATAAACAACAAACCATCATTACACTACGTGGAGTACGCCACACCACGTGTCGCGTAACAGGCTTCGCTGAGGTTGCATGTAAAATTCCAAACCTATAGGTTATTTAATTCTTTAAATGTCCTGTAAAGGCACACTCATACAGAAAGGAAATGGTTACATCCACCAACGTACAAATAGTAATAATGACTACCTTCTAATTTATAGGTTTCAATAAAACTTAGTTAAATTCCATGGTTGTTTGTGTACCATCATAAAACTCATTCTTGTCTAAAAGGTGAAACATGGCATGTTTTAAAATGACTTTGCAGACATTGATTAAATGTTTATTGCATTTTATAACTATGTTAATTACTTCTAAATTCCTTTTTTTCCTTTCAAAATATTAATCACTTAAAAGCCTTGATAGAACTTTTTGGTGACTTAAGATATTCTTGTTTCTGGAGAGAAGCTGAGGTTTTACCATGACATTTTCTTAAAGACTCAGAATAACAATTTTAAATGCATTTTTAGGAATATCGACAAACTTACAGAAAAGTAATTCAAGCTGCATAAGTTTATGAAATCAACAAATCATTAAAGATTGTGAAAACTTTTCTAAAACTGCGTTGCGAATTATTGCTAATTCTTCGATAGCAGGAAGTAGTTTTAAAAGTCACACTAAACCAATTGAAATTAAAGTTGAGGGAAACATAATTAAAGATCCTCAAAGAGTGGTGAATGATTTAATAACAAGTAATATTAATCAATATATCACTTTCAAGTCGTAGCCCTCTTGTCCTGAATTATTACCCGTGTCGTCCATCGTCAGATCGACTGCTGAGTCCGAAGAGGAGAGGGCCCTCAGTCCACAGAGTTTGAAATCAAAGAAAAGTTGGGAATTTGTTTGCTCAAATGTTGCTTTAGGCATATATTGACGCCATTCACCAAATTAGTCAATTTCCCATTGGAAAAAGGAATTTTACCGCCTCTTCTTAATATCAAAAGCAATCCAAATTTTCGAAAAGAGCATTTGCTGTTTAACCAGTAAATATCGTCCTATTTAAATTATTTCCGTTTTCAACAAAATCTTTGAGAAGGTTTTCTGGGAAATACTCGAGGAGTACCTGGAAAACTTTGAAATCCTAAGCCTACATCAGTTTTGATTTAGAAACCATAAATCCACAATTGATGCGATCAAAAACTATAAAGACTTTGTTGTCGATGGCTTGCAAAGGCAAGAACATGTACTTAATATATTTATAGATCATTCTGAAGCATTTGACTGTGTGGAAAATGAAAAATTGTTCACCAGTTAGTAGAATTTGGCTTTCAGGGTCTGCCGCGCCAATATCTGGATCTTATATCAAGGAAAATTAAAAATGACTCACAGAGTACCTATCCTTAGCTCTTTAATGTTCTTGGTCTACGTCAACAAATAGAGTTGTGTTATAAAAACGTAAATGTAATTCAGTATTTTGACGACACTTCACAAAAATTAGACTAAACTATTTTGATAAGCTAAATTCATCCATTCAGTACTCTACCGACACGAATTTGGAAACTAACAATTCAAAATCCAATGTCGGTGTTTTTGTTGATAATATAATCTTAGAAACGACTTACCCGACAAAAATTCTGGGAATGCACCTTGATTGAGGGCTGACTCCTGAGGGGCAGATTGTGTTCTAGAGATGCTTCAGGCACTAATGTTTTACGTAACCTATCAAATGATTGCACTCAAGAAATCTTGGAGATGGCTTATTCATCTGCACTTAGTGTAAGGATTAGGAGTCTTGGCTAGGGAAGGGGATGGGACTGTACAAAAAAAGATGAAACGGCTCTTTAGAGAAAAACACCGTTAGAGTCATAGCAAAGTTTAATTTCAGAGCTACACGCATTGATGCTCCGAGGGAACTTGTAGTCCTGAGATAGATTGCCCTGCTTCTAAGTCTTCATATCTTAAATGTAATCATGCATTTCAAACAAAGTGAGATTCCTGTACGAAGCAGGAACGTTCACTAATCCGAAGCAAGGGACAAGGACAACTACAAAGCCTAGAGTGACAGAATTACAGCTTCCGCACATTTGGCTGTATTTGTTGGTATCAGATTAATCAATGGCCTTCCTGACGGTATCAAAACTTAATCAAACCAAACTATTAAAAGCTTTATTAAATCAATCACATTCTACTGTGTGAGTTCATGATGTGGCGTTGACAAATTTGAAACATTCAAAAATTAAAATTTGGCGTGTAAGCTGAATATGGTGTCACTTACAAATGGACGTGTGACTTCCTCGAAATGCATGTTTTCAAGTGCGTACTATGTTTTTAAGCACCACTGGAAGAACGTGTACAATATTCTGTTGACTACAGCTTATAAACGTTGAAATACAGTTAATTGTATTTATTGTTAGAGTCCAATAAACCTGTTATTATTTTATAACTTTTTAAGTATTTTAGTTTTTGTGATCGCCGTCACAAATTAAATGAGTTACATACTTTTATTATTAGAAAATTATTATACATGTTCTTACAAGAAACACTAGTTCAGAGTCGAGTACTGAGACAAGAAAACAGCTTCCTTATCTATAGCTTCTGACTTATTACACATTGTTCTAAGTTTAATTAATGTCATAATATTATTTACAAAAGTATGATATCTCAACTTGTAACACTCCATGTACTTGAATATAGACTTGTTAAACTATGTAACAGTCTCTTTGAACTGTTACATAGTTCAAACACAACTCCTTTGTGGTGTGTAATACATTTTAGCAGTTTTAATACAAAATGTTTTATTCCAAACACAATATAAACCCATTTAAAAAGAACAGTGCACATGTTTTTCTTCACTTTCTTCTACTAAATTGTACCACTATAATTTGCTTTCTTTCTACCTATTAAGACCAAGATCATTGTATATTTATTGTGAAATTAATTCATTCCTAAAATATTAATGCAATGTTTATATATTTATTAATATGTGCAATAAAATGTGAGATGTTCTAAAAGATTGTTGAATGTTTTTTTATTGTTTGATAATTTTTTCAGAATAGATTCTGCTTCTCTGGCTCTCAAGCTTTTTTTCGTCAAGATATCTTATACTGAAATATTTGATTAACAAATTTGAAGAATATTTTAAACATGGGTTTTAAGATTTGTTAATACACGTTTTCAATAAACAGTTTTAATAACTAGTTATACTAGATATTTTCGTAAAAAATTAATTAATATCCTAGACCGAGCTAGATTGGTGTGTTGTGGAGGTCAGTGTCATGTCAGTTGATCATTAGCGACTAGAGCTGCAACTTAGCCAAGAATATAAAATTGCTTTTTTCTAATATGCTTTACTAGATTCTAGATGAAATGTGTTAAGCCCACTTGCGTTAATGCTTAGTTTTGAAATAAAAATTATGTATTAAATATTGGTTAATCACGTCATAAAATGAGACAAAGAGTGAGAGATACCATTCTTAAAAGCAACCATTGTTCATATGGTAGTTAACGTTGATTTATGAAAAGGGATTTTGGCGGTTAGTTGTAAGTGTAAACATATTAAAATGCGACAACAATTATTGTTTTTAATATTAACTTATTCCATCCTCCAAAAAAACTAGTGCGGGCGACGACCAATTTCGTTGTTCATTGATATTTCTATATCGTTTTGCTAATGACAAGGTCTCTGTTTACATTGTAAATTGGCTACCTGTTCCTGGAATATATGAAAGGAGCATAATTGTTAATGAATTCATATAGTAAGTAGCTTATTTCTGAAAATCCGGAGAACGTATAAACAGAGATGAAAAGATTCTATTCAATGGGTTATAAAAAGTTAGATACATATTACTACGAATCATACATTTCATTATTCATTTCTGAATGAAAATCTCGTTTAATGATGGTACATGTCACTGCATTGGATTTGACTGAGCGTTAGGTAAAATTTTCACATTGATCTTTTTCATAAGAACGAGAATATTGCAGAATAAATAATTTGATATGCAAACTGAGTACACTCATAGTATATGTGGCTTAGTAACACGTGTAGTCTAATTATTGTGAGATATTCGATTTTGTATGAATTAAATTACGCATGTCAATCCATGGGAGTTTTTTGAGTACGATTGAAGCCTATCGCTTAGTAGGCTGACTCAATTTCTATTATGTCTGCTGTGGAATGTATAAACTTCTTTTCTGTTTGGTACTCTGGCTGCTGGACATCTCAAGAATGAAATGAGCTATATAGTTTAACATTTTCTACGTGCCTCAGCCTTAGCAAAGGTCGATATACAAATCGTGTTGTGGCATACTTAGTGTTTTATTATTATAGTAATAATTGTAAGGTAGTGATCACAACGGTGCCTGCGAAGTAACCCAGAGTTTGTTTGACTAAGCTACAGGTTGTCTGTCATTGAAGATCTATGACTAAAATCTGAATGGTATAATAAATATATAACCTCTGATATATCAGATACTTAGTAAATGAATTTCTAGAACGTTTCGTTTCTACACCATTTGGAATAAACAATCGGATAAGAAGCCGTTTTTAAGCTGGTTTAAACAAAAAAGTAAGAAAGTAAGTATAACATCGTATTTTCTTTGAGTAGAGTCAGTTTTGACGGAATATATTCTTCACAGATAGACCATACAATGATGTTCATGTTTTATTTACTTAGAATACTAAGTTTCAGTGCAATTTAAGAACTCTAAAACGAGTCGCGAAGTTATTTCGTAGATTATAGAATATTGGCTGGTTGATGATTCGATTTAAATATAAATCAGCATAAAATGTATTGTTTGATGGGAGGGTTCAGCAGTACAAGTGTGCTCCAATAATGGTATTAATAGTCTTAGCATTTATGACGTTGTCAGAGTCGTAACATCCAGAGTCGAAACTTACGTGTCTGCTGTAGTAATCATGTACATCTATCTGTGGTGATTGTGTACATATTGAACCATAGTAATCCTTCTGTTAACTGTTATGTCACCAGCTGCTATTGTAATATCCTCATACCACACCCAAATCTCTGTTGTAATGTTCGTATACATGTTGAACACTAGTAACATTCTGTGAACTGTTATAGTAGCAGCTGCTGTTGTAACATCCGGATACTACACACACATCTCTGTTGCAATGTTCGTATACATGTTGGCCAGAGCAATCCTTCTGTTTACTGTTATGTCTGCAGCTGCTATTGTAATATCATGATACAACCCCACATCTGTGTTGTAATGCTCGAATACATGATGCTCCTAATGATCGTATACATGTTGGTCATAACAATCCTTTTCTTTACTGTTAGGTCCCCAGCTGCTATTGTAATATCGTGATACAACCCCACATCTGTGTTGTAATGTTCGTATACATGATGCTCCTAATGTTCGTATACATGTTGGTCATAACAATCCTTCTCTTTACTGTTAGGTCCCCAGCTGCTATTGTAATAAAGTGATACAACCCCACATCTGTGTTGTAATGCTCGTATACATGATGCTCCTAATGTTCGAATACATGTTGGTCATAACAATCCTTCTCTTTACTGTTAGGTCCCCAGCTGCTATTGCAATATCGTGATACAACCCCACATCTGTGTTGTAATGCTCGTATACATGATGCTCCTAATGTTCGTATACATGTTGGTCATAACAATCCTTCTCTTTACTGTTAGGTCCCCAGCTGCTATTGTAATATCGTGATACAACCCCACATCTGTGTTGTAATGCTCGTATACATGATGCTCTTAATGTTCGTATACATGTTGGTCATAACAATCCTTCTCTTTACTGTTAGGTCCCCAACTGCTATTGTAATATCGTGATACTACCCCACATCTGTGTTTTAATGCCCGTATACATGCTGCTCCTAATGATCGTATACATGTTGGTCATAACAATCCTTCTCTTTACTGTTAGGTCCCCAGCTGCTATTGTAATATCGTGATACTACCCCACATCTGTGTTGTAATGCTCGTATACATGATGCTCTTAATGTTCGTATACATGTTGGTCATAACAATCCTTCTCTTTACTGTTAGGTCCCCAACTGCTATTGTAATATCGTGATACTACCCCACATCTGTGTTTTAATGCTCGTATACATGATGCTCCTAATGTTCGTATATATGTTGGTCATAACAATCCTTCTCTTTACTGTTAGGTCCCCAGCTGCTATTGTAATATCGTGATACAACCCCACATCTGTGTTGTAATGCTCGTATACATGATGCTCCTAATGTTCGTATATATGTTGGTCATAACAATCCTTCTCTTTACTGTTAGGTTCCCAGCTGCTATTGTAATATCGTGATATAACCCCACATCTGTGTTGTAATGCTCGTATACATGATGCTCTTAATGTTCGTATACATGTTGGTCATAACAATCCTTCTCTTTACTGTTAGGTCCCCAGCTGCTATTGTAATATCGTGATACAACCACACATCTGTGTTGTAATGCTCGTATACATGATGCTCCTAATGTTCGTATACATGTTGGTCATAACAATCCTTCTCTTTACTGTTAGGTCCCCAGCTGCTATTGTAATATCGTGATACAACCCCACATCTGTGTTGTAATGCTCGTATACATGATGCTCTTAATGTTCGTATACATGTTGGTCATAACAATCCTTCTCTTTACTGTTAGGTCCCCAACTGCTATTGTAATATCGTGATACTACCCCACATCTGTGTTTTAATGCTCGTATACATGCTGCTCCTTATGATCGTATACATGTTGGTCATAACAATCCTTCTCTTTACTGTTAGGTCCCCAGCTGCTATTGTAATATCGTGATACTACCCCACATCTGTGTTGTAATGCTCGCATACATGATGCTCCTAATGATCGTATACATGTTGGTCATAACAATCCTTCTCTTTACTGTTAGGTCCCCAGCTGCTATTGTAATATCGTGATACTACCCCACATCTGTGTTGTAATGCTCGTATACAATGATGCTCCTAATGTTCGTATACGTGTTGGTCATAACAATCCTTCTCTTTACTATTAGGTCCCCAGCTGCTATTGTAATATCGTGATACAACCCCACATCTGTGTTGTAATGCTCGTATACATGATGCTCCTAATGTTCGTATACATGTTGGTCATAACAATCCTTCTCTTTACTGTTAGGTCCCCAGCTGCTATTGTAATATCATGATACTACCCCACATCTGTGTTGTAATGCTCGTATACATGATGTTCCTAATGTTCGTATACATGCTGCCCCTAACGATCATGTATATCTTGCTGTGTCGTGTAAAAGATTATTCTTTTAATAAGTGAGCGTCAGCTAGAAGTTATAGCAATATTCTGATTCAACCCTCATTTTTTTGAGTTGTTTATATTTATATCAATGATCTAACTGTATTACATTTACATCGTTTCTGCATTGAGCTGATGTCACCTTCCTCATATGCTTTTCATATAGTAAACATATTGTACATTTCAGGATAAATAGACTTAATTAGTAGCTGGTTAGTGTTGTTGTTTGGCTAAAACATAAATTCACTGCAATAGGGAAATATATAAATTACCAAACGTGTAACATTATTTTAAACTAAGCGCTCAGTCTACCACCCTACGAATTATAATTAATTAAATTTTAATTTTGATTACAGTAATAATGCCAGTGATTAATTCTGTTTACGAGTAAAATTTCAATAACGGCATTATAAAGATTAATCGATCTCTGGTCGCAACGACGAACGAATAATTTTCCAACAGATCGTATTGGTCAACTCGCGATTAGTTTGTCGACTGTGTGTTGTTTCTACAGTGAAGTAACAACTGACCGACAACCACTATAACTGAACTTTGTTGTCGGTCAACATATAATTTATGTCTTGCGGTCTACTGATGTGACAAATAATTGGCTGAGCGCTAGCGAGACTATCACTCGGGGTCTGGCCAAATATATCCCCTGTCTGTCTGTCTGTCTGTCTGTCTGTCTGTCTATCAACCTTCGCAGAATATCTCGTGAACGAATTAAGTTATAAACTACACATTAGCCATGGGCATTAATTTTTCTTTGTTAATCCCCAGTTCATTGACGTTGTTTATCCATAAAAATTATTTGGCTGAGCATTAGTGAATACTGTTACTTATGGAAATATCTCGACATCAGATTTAGTTATGGTGTGAAATTTGGTTGAAACTTCATCACCAATATCGAGTTTGATGATGGTACATACATTTTATTGGGATTTTACTGAATGAAAACAAAATCTTTTAGTGAGAGCGGAAATGGATTGACCTATGGACTTTAAATTAAAATGTAAGTTCATATCTATATACCCAAAATTAAGTTTGATAATGGTGCATGTCCCTTCAGTGCATTTTTCTCATTTAGTCAGGGCACCGCCAAGGATACGTGCATTGCCTTTAAACAGCGGAGGGGTAAGCAGACCTTCTGGTATGATTACAGGTAACCGTTAATAACCTATTCGGTGATTGTTCGTTCAAGACAGCTTTTCGGTTAGTGTCGCTAAGTTCATTGCCTCGAAACGTAGCGACGCCTATTACGCGGCGCATGATCTGGCGTACTCCTACCTTCTTTTTACCGGTAGCCAACGAAGGAAACTTTTCCAATGGGAAATAAAGATTACCAGTTTTCACTGTCAGTAAGTTATAATAATCTTCTCTGTCCAAGGTGTACTTTTCGTCAGAGATGAAAATACCTTCAAGAAGAACAGG
Source organism: Homalodisca vitripennis (assembly GCF_021130785.1). Lineage (NCBI taxonomy): Eukaryota > Metazoa > Arthropoda > Insecta > Hemiptera > Cicadellidae > Homalodisca > Homalodisca vitripennis. Next base: position 33,548 of record NW_025776160.1, read on the forward strand.
CTACAAAACAAGTTATCATCTACGTCTTCTTAGCACTAAATATAAATTTCAAGAAATTAAATTATCTACGTTGATAAACTTTTAAAACATTGACCTAGACACATTTTTTTGAAGATAGCAAGGTCAAAGATGATTTCAGTTGGTAATTTGGACTACAGATTTTAAACTATGCAAACTATGACAATGTGAGTTACGTAATCTTGTATATAATTGTAAATTACGATTAATTATAATTATTATAATTATTAATGTCGATATATGTAATACATTCTAATAATGTACTTAAAACACGAAATAAACTCATTGGATTGAGAAATCAGGATGAACTCAGAAAATATTTCGGTGAGCACACTATCTTTTGTGCTGTCATTTCGGAAATATTTTTTTGTTGAAACAGGAGAGGCCGATCCACTATTAAACCTTATACTATGTGCCACTGGCCTGTGCGAGGATATTATCAAACAGGATTCGAACCTGCGCTATCTCTAACTCAGGCCCAAAGTCCAAGGACTTAGACCACTCGGCCATCGGCACTCCCAACGTACGTCATATTGAATTTATTACTCTATAACTCGATTTCGTAAGTTTAAATGCATTCAGCATATACATTTTGTAAACTATTAATCCTCGTATATAAGCTTTACTAAGTTTATCGATAGATTATAAAATATAATTTCAATTCTCTAAACTTTCATTAATATGATCTTTTATTATAGTTAATTCAAAATGTAATACAAGTTACTGTTTAAGTTTAGTAATGTTTAGTATATGGTATCTTATGTAATGGCATTAAAAATAAACTACAGTTAAATAAAAGTATTCCATACTGAGGTAGAACAATGCTCTAATATTGCAGTCCCTTATATAGGTTACTCGATCAGTGTTAAGCCAGGAAAGTAAAACTTTGTAAGCCAAAGCTTTTAGTCAAGGCTTGAGTCAACAGCTTTAGCTAATATGGGATTAGTGGGTGATACCCAGTGAGTAAATCTGACGTCCTTCCATTGTCAATATCATGAATCGTTACATTGCTCTGTGTACAATACGCCTACATAGTAACTTGTTAATTTATTTTATATATACATGGCGGTTTTATAATGGACGACCAATATTTTGGGGAAACTGTTCAGGGCATAAAACAATAAAATATGCACTTTGACAAATGCCAAAAATGCTTAATTTTTCGTCTGCCATTCCATATGCGTTTCTGGGAAATTATTATTTATTCTTTAACGGTTAGATAGTTGTTAAAATCTCGTACACAGGTAACATACGTTTCATACATACCAACAAATACGACTTTTCCCCTTTATATATAATAATAATAATTCCTTATTGCAGTAAAAAAAATGTATTGCAAGCGTCATTTCAGAATATCGATTAAAACATACAAATACATTACATATAGCAGTGGTTCAAAACCTTAGAAGATTTTTAATAAATAAATTCATGGTAACTGTAAGTTTGGAACATTTTCTTGAAAAAAGAACATGTAATTGTATTAAAATCCGAACAATTTAAAACCGATTTGAGCCTAATGTGTAATCAACATAATATTTCTGATACAGAGCGTAAAAATTTGGAACACAGGTTAATTACATGAATAAACAAACTAATGTTTAAAATATATAGCCTACGTTGGTAAGATCAGTTATTATAAAACACGTGTTTAATATTAGATTTAATTTATATAAGTGTTAATTGAAATAACCTATAAAATTGTTTATGGTTTCATGCTTTGTGTTGTAGATGAATTTTAATAAACATGCATTAAAATATATTCACTAAGCTTTTACATATATGTATGACTTTTTATTATTAAATGCATACTTAGAGGCACAGTTAAGTGCAGTACGATGTTTATCTGGGTTACTCTGTATGGCTGCCGAACTATTTTGTCATATTTTCGGTCTCTGGTCTCGAAAGTGTGGAAAGAATTCGTTTTGAACCTCTTCGTCATCAACTTTGTTGGGATCTCTTTATACAGTGTTGGACTCCAGATTTAAGTATGAGAATGTCCTACTTAAGACGCTGGACTTAACGGAAGGACAAGTGAAGCTAAATTCAACATTCACATTGAATCAAATCATCCCACCATAGCTAGTTCAGAACGGACATACAATTATCAGGTGTTTTGTAGTTTAATACAAAAATATACATCTATCTTGTAGGTATTGCACTTAGACATCTTGTTTGGGACTAAATGGTCCAGGTTAGGACTAATAGATTATAATTTAATCAAATTAAAATAATTTTAATTGAATTTTGATATAAAAAACTGACACATACCATAAATAATATGTGTACTTCTGGTCTGAACGATAGCCCGTGTACCTGGTCTACTAAATCAACACTGTTTACTGTGCGGTATTGTACTGTTCCATTGTTAAGGTACACAAAGACTCTTTAGTTTCCCGCAAGACTGATAGGGTGCTCTAACAAAAATAACTTGAGAGCCACAGACTCGGCTTATTTTTTCCTGAAAATTATCACTGTTTTCCCTTAAAAATTATCAAAAAAGTTTATCTCGGCTACTACTTGGTAAAGGTCAAATATAGATTATTTGTAACTTATTCGTATATTCAACACAACTAATATTTTCGCATCAATTTCTAATACCTATATACGTTTTTAAGTATATGCCCAACACAAGTTTAAATTTCAACTTGCTTTTTAAAGCCCATATATCTAAATAAGAGTTTTTAGGTGGCATACCTTCAAGATTAATAATCTTGTTAATCTTAATAATCAAGTTAAATAAAAAGGGGTTGTATAATTCTGGACCTGTTTACGAGTAACGTATTTTGTTCTTACATTCCTTATGATCCTGTACAGCTTCTAGATGGGAGTACTGTAATACAAAAGTCTGAAACTACAGTAACAGGTGTTATTAGAGTATACATAATTATTACTGTTTTTAATAGCGGCAAACAAACTTTTGCATGGGAAAACACTTACACATATATCGGAGAAGTTCGTTTAACATCTTCATTTAATAAGAAGTTTCAATATGGTGGACGTCAATATCTGTGCACAATTACTCGGCTACTGTTCAACATCGGCCAAAATTTAAAAATGTTAAACAAATTCAGGAATTGCTATACCTATATTGCCATATCTCTTTAGGTTTAAAGTTAGTGGTCCGTCTACGATTTTAATAAGTACGTGATATCGTAGCAGGAATGTAATTGAGCATATTCGATGTTTTAAACTCTTTTCAGGAATGATTTTGTAGGAATAATAATGTTATAATACATTCCAATTTCATCCCTAAAAGTCTGAACGTTGAATTATTATTCTTTGTGAGACTACAGCATTATGACTTAGAGAAAGTTCATCAGGATCCTAATATTCTAATAGATTCCAAGTTTACCTCTAAAAAGTCTGAACGTGGATATTTCAAAAGCTAGAAGGAACTGTGTTTTGTTAAGGGTAGATCCACTTTTTATTTACGGAGGGAGGAGCTTGGATATAGCTATTATTTTAAGTGTAACAAGTTATTTTGGACTTTAAAACAACACAAATAAAAATTTATGAATAACTGTATTCAAACAGAAAGTTTAATTTATCCAATTAGGTTATTTTGATGTCTATAGTACGAGAATGATTTTTTTCATAAAAAGGTTCTTTTTGTAAAAAATTAGGGGGCGAACACATCAGCTCCCTAGGTATACTACGTCCGTAAAGTGGATTTCAATTTTTTCCACCATCAATGATTCTTGTTTTGTGTCATCCAGACCATTTGTTATGAAACCATCGTGAGTATGTCATTGTTGTCCGGAATAAGCTATAGATATATTACAACCAAGACAAACAGGATACTCCATTCATACATGGTCTGAATGTTTCTTGAACTGGTTAAAGTTAATGCAAGAATGGAGCTTCTAGTTATATACTTCAGATCATTGTATTTTTATACTTCTTTTATATTTAATGCTGCATGGATACAACTTTTAATGTGAAACTATAGGTATACGAATTCCGGGGCTTTATCTTAGGAATTCAGGGATTATATATCCATTTGTCAGCCCTCAATTTTGAGTGAGACCCTTTAATTAAACGATCAAGGACCGCTGGAATATATAATTTATAATTTATCCTCGGCTTCTATACATGGTAGGAGAGCACGTAGCGCGTACCTGAGGTTGAATGGAAAATATTTACATCCATTTCATTCATAGTTTAAACGTGTTATTATGTCACAATTTAAAATACCATATGATTACACTCAGTTTGCTTACAAATTTATTTATTCTTTTCGTTTCCATAAGAAAGACAGGAGAAAAGGTCTTCGCTAACGTTCAGCCAAATCCCACGCTAAATGGAGTGATATGCACCACCATGGAACTTGATATTGATTATATATATACATGAAAATTCATCTAAAATTTGAAATCTATAGTTCAGACAAAATAAAAAATGGAAATTACATTTTTCCAGCCTCTTGAATGCTAGGCTTTACCGACGCGACGTTCAACTAAACATAATCACAAAATAATTATTTTTGCATTATTTAATTTAAATAAAATTTTATACAGTTGGTAATTTTGTCAAATAAATGATTAAACCTGGAATTGTGGTATTGTACTGTGATTTGTCAAACATAAAATAATATAATGATTAAATAAATTTTATACTGCCACTCTGAAGCGTATACATTTTTCTAGTATGATCAAACTCAACCCTTATTTAAATAAGGAAAACTAACCGTACAATATTGTTGTTGCTTTTCGTATAATTACCACAAAGTTTAATCTCAAATAACAATAGTAGTTGGTTAGCAAGTTTCAGTTGGATTTTACCGTATAACTTTTGCTTTCAGCTTTCAGCAGTAATGCTTTAATTGGTAGTTCCTGTTTTATATCCAGCGAACAGTTTTTATAAAATTGTTGGTTTGCATGAATAATTTTATATTGTAACGGAAACCTAAAGCATTAATTTTTAATTTCGTGGTTTTGTCTATACTAAAAAAATATAATTTAAAATAAAAAATTAAACTTTCAATAAGCAGCCTTGAATTATATGAATATTTCATGTGGAAAAATGAAATGATTTCACATAGAACTAGAAGGGTCATCAATTATGAAGCAGAGCCAAGCACTGCTTGCGGAAGAAGAGAGGTACTTTGAGCAATTACTGTTATATCATTTCTCTTTATTAAGAGTACTTGACAAGTCCTTCAAATCGTGTCCTTACCTGTCCGTCAAGCTGTATGTCCGTCTGCCCATCTGTTTGTCCGTGTGTGCAATAACTTTGGATAGAAGGGTTCTAGAGACTTAAAATTTGATATATAGCTTCCTCATCGTACAAAGAAAAACTATATTTATCTCTGGGTCAAAGACTATGTTATTTCAGATCTTTAGATACTCCACTTTATCAGTTTATATTAAGGTAACATGAACTACCTAATGTATGAAAATGACAGTTAAATATTGTGTTTTTATTGTTTACATTTACACGGAAGTTTTAGTGCCATACGTCAATGCAAAACTTTTAATTGAGCTTTTAAAGTTTGTCCACCTTAAAAATTTTATTTTATTTTTTTTACATAATTTTAAGAGGGTTGCTACACTATAGAGAAATTATTTCGTACTTAAAAACGATTTCTACCGCACTACATGTTAAATGAATTATTAAAATTAAGATATTTTTTATTAAAAGAGTCACACTATGAGCTAGCTAGTTTATTTTATAAAGTAAGTATGTAATCTAAAGGTACAACTTCTACATTTGGATAAAAGCGTGATATATACATAGCGGCAGACAAACAATGTTCAAAAAATCCATTTTCCCATGTTTGTTTATAAAAATGAGCTAAACGATAAAGTAGGCTAAACGATGCTTAAAACGTCAACTTTATATTGAAAGCCCAATAATTTTACTCTTTCTTTTTGCCTAATAATTATAATATAAGGGTAAGAATGAGGTTCAATAATGTATCGTCTGGATATTATCGGATAATTTGGTTTAGCATCTCGGAATTGCTTAGGGACGGAGAAAATGTTAAGGATCCAACGGAAACCTGTAAATTAATAGTTCAGTATTTCAGATTTGTCAAATAAGAATTGACTGGTATATTGAAGGCTCTTGTGATATTAGCTTTGGATTATTGTAGTGGGAAATGTTATGATATTCTGAATTTTAAAAACCAATAAACCCACGGTAAAGTAAGCACGTATAAGTATCCAAAACTGTCATATCCTCATCAATACACAGGTATATTAGTACTTTTGTTATGTTTCAAATTCTAATATTTTGTGTTTCCACATATGGAAGCGCGTTAATTTGTATATAATTAATTAAATTTGAAATTGAATGATTAATAATATTTGATATAATATCGCTCTTGAAATATTTTGGTACATAAAATACATTGCATCAAAAGGAATATTTAGCAAAGCAAAGGATGCCGAGAGCACATTGAGATGTGATTGCACAAGAACACGTCCCAGTGGACCATCAAGTCCCTGACTGCACGTTGTCGCAACCTCTTTAAATCTTGGTTGCCATAAGTTATATTATCAAGTTTCCAAAACCATCTAATTTCCACAATTTTAGATATTATCTTAATATTATTATGTAGTAGATGTGCATAACAATGTTTGGTCACCTGTATTGTCGATGATGCAAAATAATTTAAATTACGACGCAAAACAGTATACGCAATTTGTATAAACAGATTATATGCTAATATATAAGAGTTTTAAAACATAATCCAATATTTTTTTTCTGAAATCGTTTAATAACTAACAGGTTTGTATTGCCAATTAAATTATGGGAATGGCCGTCATTTATTAAAAATAAGAAAATAAGTAGAAGATTCCAGCGTATTTAAATAGTATAAAAGAATAATAATAAATTATAATATGATTAAAAGTACAGTATAGGAATAGAATGGAATTGACTAACCCCATTATTTATTTATTATAATACTGAGCCACATAATGATATAATTTATTTGAACGAAACATAAAATACAATATTTGAATAGTTTAGTATATTTGTAAGTTTAAACATTCAATTTTATAGTTATAATTTAACAAAATGTCCCAATACATCTTGCTGGTTTATATCTTATTGTTATCTGTTTTCTTGTTTAATTAAAAATTTTATTGAAAGATAAATATAGTATATGGTGGGCATATGAGATTGAGAAAATGTACAGGGTGTTCACAAAAGGGTACGACAAACTTCTGTGGGTTGAAAAAAAAATTTAATATATACATAGGTCGAGCAATGTCTCGTTTAGCCGCCATTTTGTATTTTGTATAAATAAATTACTATCTCAAAAAGCATTAAAGCTAAAGAAACCCAATTTTGAATGAATAACATAACAGTTTAAAAAATTGTGTTATTTTCTTTAATGTTATCAAAATAATGTCCATTTTAAAGGTAATGTTATAAAGTATAATTTTTAAAGTAAAATAACAATAAAATATTATGTTTAATAAAAAAAGTTTTTCTAAATACTAACTACCTGATCATTTTAATTAAAATTCCAACGGTACTTATTTCAACGAAATACGTCAATGCATAAGCGAGCACGACCACTTTAAAGGTAGGATACTGGTGCAGAAACATTTCGTATTTTGATAGGAATCAGATGTTTGACATCAGTTATAAATAATTTAAAAGATACCAAATAATTTGAATTTCTTATAACAATTTCAGTGGTACTTTTTCCAACGGAATCCGTTAACTCATAAGCGAGCACGTCCACTTTAAAGACGCGCTTGCGCAAGCCATTAGCAACAAACAAGTGATACGGACATGTTTGGCTCTCCACACTTGTGCAAGCGTATGTTTAAAGTGGTCGTGCTTGTTATTTTACTTATAAAATTTTCAATATACACCGATATTAAAGAAAATAAAACGATCTTCCCCTTTTCAATTAAAGCCTATGCGCCAAGTTTGTTTTCTTTAGCTGAACTAATTTTTAAGACAGTAATACTAATTTTAGAAAAAAACTCCAAAATGACGGCTAGCAGCTAAACGAGATATTTTTCATCTGCGTTAGCACATGTAAAACTTTGTTATGTAAACAATTCAAGTATAATTACTGATAGTTTGTAAACTGACTATATACTGATTATGTGATCAACAAATCACATTGTTATTGTAGCAATATCAATCAAGCTGCTGAATCCTGATAGCATATTGATTAGTTGTAAAATTAATTACCTTTCTAATGGCTTGTGTTGTGCCTATAAGTGGTACTTATAATTTATTACATGCACAATATTCCATTATTCCAGGCTATTCCCTGTATAGGTTTATTTAAATGTCCCTTCCAGCACATTTGGATGAGAGGTTAGTTTCTAAACGGTATTGTTATGCGTTATGTATTGAGAGGTAATTAGTTCAACATTAAAGAAGATTTTAACGGTTGGCTGTTATTATATACTACAAGCATTACAATGAATATCTTGAAAGCTGTAAATCCATACTAAAATAACATTTTCAAGCCCAATCTGTCTAAACTAAAATTATATCCGCGTATATTCTTGAATTAGAATATAAATAATTTGATTTGGAGAAGAAAATTGTTTAAATTTTAGTCATGGCAGAACCTCTCATTCACCATATACTCTTCGAGTTTTCCGTTGATGAAAATCTGTATGTATATCACAAGATAATAAGTTTAATTACCAAAGTTTGAGTTACTGCAGCTCCTTTCTAACTTTTAATAGAGATAACAATCTATTGTAGAAGTCTAAGGGATGTTTGTTTCGTTAGTAACGTTGATGTTATTATTTATATTATATGCCATCTTTGTTTTGAAATATCTTTATTCCAGTTAGAACTTTTGGGTTTAATCCCAATCGTAACTTTACTGAAGGGATGTCCTAGATATCCTTTAAATGCGACCTCAGTTGGTGCCAATAAAACATCCTAAAGGGAGCTAAAAGTTTAGATCAGTTCCAAAACATAAGAGACAGAAGCGGTACTTTTACAATATTGTAGAGAGATCCGCAAGTTTCACAAAATTCCTTTATATAATTTTTTGGTTAGTTTAACTGCACTTAACAATATAATTTGAAATATTATTTAATTATATTCGTTAGGGTAGATATACAGGAGAATACTTTCTCTAGCCACTTTAAAATGTGTTTATTAGTTAGCAGTTAATTAATTTGGACTTAAAATTACAATCCTTGTACTTGTTTTTTTAAATATTTAAATCTAGTTTTAAAAATCTTACACAACCACTTTTGTTGTATCAGGTTTCTCAAGAAAAGGTATTCCTTAAAATAAAATAAACTAAATTAAAGTCAACTTCTTGCATCAAAAACAAAATGAAACTAAAAATTTAACTTTTTTTATAAAACCCTAATAAAATAAAGATTATAATTGAGTTCAAAATAAAATCTAGTTTTCTTTATTATAAACGAGGTTAAATAAAACTGAGCTAAAAACTTCCTTAATCCCGACCTGTTGCTTTTGGAACAGTGTCAAAGTTCAAAATGTAATTTAACTATGTTTCACCCAAAAATATTTGTTAAATGCTTTATATCTTGATGTATAAAAATCATTCTGATTGATGAATACTAAATGGTTATTTAAATAATTTTGAAGTAATATTAAAATGGAAAACATTACTCTGAACTTTACTTGTAACTCAGTTAACCACAAAATAACACACTGAAAAGACGCCCACAGTCACGTGTCATAGCTATTTATACTTCCCCTTCCAGTAAACCATGTAACTAATAACCAACTATCTAATCACAAGGTCAGAGAGAATAAAGTAATCTTCAAACTACCCCTATTGTAATCACATTAACAAACTAGACTACCAGAAAACCCTTATAACTCACTGAATCATCCTACATCGGCAAACCATTTCTTGAGAAATTACGTAATGTAATTTATTTAGGTAAATTAAAGTATATAAGGTAAATCTAGGCAAAGTATAGACTTTGACATCACTAGCTAAATTCTAAAATATTTTCGTATATATTTTCTCCCATAAATATTTCATAAATAAATTTTAAATTGTCTATGTAGCAAATACTACAAATATAACCACAGATAACGATTCAGATAAAACAGCAGAACTGTAGTAGAACGATCAGCGCGTGGAATAACTAATCGCTGATTGTATTAGTAAATCAGCTGTTAAACATTCACGTGATCCAGCTTATCGGCTACAGCTCTGGAGATAAAAGTTTGGATCAGTTCACGAAAGAGAAGAGACAGAAGTGGTACTTTAAAGTAACATTGCAGATAAGGATTAAGATAAAACAGCAGAACTGGAATAGAACGATCAGCGCGTGGAATAACTAATCGCTGATTGTATTAGTAAATCAGCTGTTAAAAATTCACGTGATCCAGCTTATCGGCTACAGCTCTGGAGATAAAAGTTTGGATCAGTTCACGAAAGAGAAGAGACAGAAGTGGTACTTTAAAGTAACATTGCAGATAAGGATTAAGATAAAACAGCAGAACTGGAATAGAACGATCAGCGCGTGGAATAACTAATGGATGATTGTATCAGTAGATCGGCTGTTAAACATTAACGTGATCCAGCGTATCGGCTACAGCGCTGGTGAAAGTTACAGCAACTGTTTTGTATCGAATATGGCACAATATTTGACAATAAAGCAAGGAGCACCGATGCTCCTATAATTAAATTATAATTATAAAAGCGAATGATGTAATTGCACTCTTTTTGTTAAATGGTTAAAAACTATTATGCTTTGTTTAAAAGGAGCTAATATTTTTGAAATTAAAATGAAAAATGTCTTAATTAGTGGCGAAGTTAGGACTATAAAGCCCTCTCTTTACCTCAACTACCACTTAATCTCAACTCAACCTCACTTAACCTTCTGCTTACCTACCACTTCTTTTACAATAATAAACAAAAACAAGTGTAAAAGAAGAACAAAAAATTTGAGCTGGATTACAAAAAACATTCTAATTTACTAAGTTGAACTTATTTTAATAATATTTTAACAAGTAAAACATCTGATCTAATATTAGTAATAAATCTTTAAGTACAAACATACAAATAACAATAAGTCATTAATACGTCATACATGTAAAATTTCATTGCTCACTTGTTGTAAACGTTTCTTAAATCACATATGCCTTGCTATAGAATGTTAAAAACATTTGTTACGTGCACATATTTGTATAATAAACAAACGGAACAAACAACAAAATTTTTATTTACGGATAAACTGTTTCTCGGGTGGATAAACGGTTCGCCCAGGATAGTGTTTTGTATTGCAAAACAACATTATCGTATAATGTTTGTGTATTGCACGAACATTATACAATAATATATCCACTGCAATAGCAAAAAATTATGTAACAAAGACAAAACACAAATCTCAATGTTCAATTGGTAATGACACTATTACATTACCCAAGTTCCTAAAATAACAAGGAAGGAGTGCGCCACACAATGTGTTGCGTATTTCATTCCAATTTATATTAGATACAGTTAAGTACACAATTAAATATAATTAATCTATTTTTTGACATAATAAATAGCCCATAAACATATACTAAAGGAAATCGGTATTTGTATTTTCCCTTATCTAAATGGGAAAATAGAAAGCCTATGATAAGTAATAGGGTATCATAAAATAAAATAATTATTCCATTTATTAAAAATGTAGGTTTAGTGATATTTATATTAAAGGGAGCCATATAAATCGTTCATATAATAAACCCTAAAGTATTACAGACTTACTTCAACTACAAAACAATTATTAAAATTTTATATTTAAGTTAGTGTATAAAATTGAAAATAAATAATGAATGGGAATATATATGAAACATTTTCAATACAGTTCTGAAACTGTACTGAGAGATATCACCTTCATTATCGACCTATACATTTGGTACATCTGGTCTGCAAATTTGGAAGTCATTTCATGATTGCGTCATTATTCAGTATTCTAGTTTCAGTTGATAATTGTGCGCATATGTAGTTTAGTTGCTTAATTTATTTCGACTTCTGCATTTTCAAATTAATCAACTCCTTCTATACATTTATCATGTTGCTGAATAAATGAATATACATTACTTAGGAATCGTACTTATTGGCCACATTATTTGGTATCATTGTAAAACATTCAGTTACAGGACAAAACTGTAATAAAAAAAGGAATACTGTGCAGTACATACAGTACTTTTAAAATTATTAATAGTAAAATAACATTTTTGCGTTTTGCGTGAGGCTGAAAAAAAGTAATTTTTGTCTGTTTCTCTGCCCACACGATATATCGAAAACAAACGGACCTATAGTCTTGGAATTATGCATGAAACTTCATTTTTGTATGAGGAACCCAACGTTCGATTATGGCGTATGTCCATAGGATTTGGCTAAGCGTTAGTGAATATTTTTACATTGGTCTATGGGTAACCATGTTAGCAACGAAAAAACAGCAGAATAAATTATTAATCTGTAAACAAATTCAATATACTCGTAAGAGGTTTAAAAATGTGACATATGTACACATTTAGCTTAGTTATTCTAACACATCCAGCATGACTTTATGGTTACTTGGTGTGAAGACTGATTATTTAAAACTGATATGAAACACATTTTAATGGACAAAAATTGTAAATGTATCATGTAGCAAGATATGTCGAGAAAAATGTCACCTGTAGACTTGAAATTTTGCATGAAACACACTTTCTTCAAAGGAAAGGAGTGAGTTCTATGTTGTAGATGTTCAGCCATGGAATTTGGTTGAGCGTCATAGACGTCTATCACTCAGTAGTTCTGTTTTGTTTTCCGAAGGATGTAAAACTTGCTTTGGTGTATGATTGTTCATAGTTCTATATGTCAATAATGAAACCAACTATATATGTCAAATATATGTCAACTATTTCACTAGAAATCTTTCATTGAACCTCAGCGTAGCCTGTTGGTGGTAGAATTATATGTTGGAGCAACATGTAATGTAGCGTACTCCTACCTTGTTGGTATAAATATATCCTGCTTAAACATTCCTAATTATCTACTTCCCAGATCAGAACGGTGATTGAACCTCAGCGTAGCCTGTTGAGCAACATGTAATGTAGCGTACTCCTACCTTGTTGGTATAAATATATTCAGCTTAAACATTCCTAATGATCTACTCCCCAGATCCAGAACTGTGATTGAACCTCAGCGTAGCTTGTTGAGCGCAACATGTAATGTAGCGTACTCCTACCTTGTTGGTATAAATATATTCATGCTTAAACATTCCTAATGATCTACTCCCCAGATCCAGAACTGTGATTGAACCTCAGCGTAGCCTGTTGAGCAACATGTAATGTAGCGTACTCCTACCTTGTCGGTATAAATATATTCCAGCTTAAACATTCCTAATGATCTACTCCCCAGATCCAGAACTGTAATTGAACCTCAGCGTAGACTGTTGAGCAACATGTAATGTAGCGTACTCCTACCTTGTTGGTATAAATATATTCAGCTTAAACATTCCTAATGATCTACTCCCCAGATCCAGAACTGTGATTGAACCTCAGCGTAGCCTGTTGCGCAACATGTAATGTAGCGTACTCCTACCTTGTTCGGTATAAATATATCAGCTTAAACATTCCTAATGATCTACTCCCCAGATCCAGAACTGTAATTGAACCTCAGCGTAGCTGTTGAGCAACATGTAATGTAGCGTACTCCTACCTTGTTGGTATAAATATATCAGCTAAACATTCCTAATGATCTACTCCCCAGATCCAGAACTGTGATTGAACCTCAGCGTAGACTGTTGCGCAACATGTAATGTAGCGTACTCCTACCTTGTCGGTATAAATATATCCAGATTCCTAATTGATCTACTCCCCAGATCCAGAACTGTAATTGTAGCGTAGACTGTTGAGCAACATGTAATGTAGCGTACTCCTACCTTGTTGGTGGTCAGATCCAGAACATTGAACCTAGCGTAGCAGCTGTAATGTAGCGTACTCTACCTTGTCTATCCATATCTACTATCATTCCAGAATGATGATCTAATAATCTAATCCTCAGATCCAGAAGGGTGAACAATACACCTCTGCAACTATTTCGTATTAGTTACTGACTCTTGCCTTAAAATATCTCATGATTTCCCACAAATGTGGCTGTTACCGACATCCGTTATGACCATATTGATAAATTATATGAGTACATCATCCAGGTACAGCAATAGGTCCGAAGAGTTTGTTATTCTACCAAGAAAGTTATAAAATGCCTCTAAGTGTAGGTTATTATGGATTGTAAAGGAAAATACCCAAATTAAAATGTCGTTGTTTAATCAATACAGCGGTTTCTCTTATTGGGTTGTCTATGGTTGGTTCGTTTTGTACATTATTATCATTGCAGTTTTTTTAGAAAATAACTAAAGTAAAGTAAAATAATATAGTCAGTGCAATGTCGGTAAATCAACATTCCTACACTTTACACGATTGAGAGCACAGTTTGCTTAATAGTTATTACTATGTAGGAGTTAAAAACACTTTCATGTTGATTAAAGTGTATATATTTATAAAATGATATTAATGCTAACAAATTAAATTAGTTATATTTTAAAATAAAAACCTACCTGGAATCAAAACGAAACTACTAAATTTCGTAATAATTTTGAAATATTAATAGGAAATGTATGTTAAACAAATTAAAAATTTATTTCAGGAATGATTACTTCTAAAACTCTAAATGTAAATAAATTTAATATAAACAGGTATATAGTGTTTGCACAGTTTTTGCACTACAGTCCATTAATTAAAAAACTTTACTTATGATAGAAATTTGTTACTCCAGAATTTCTGTTTGAAAGACGTTATATTGTTAGGCTGTAATAAGGATTACAATACCGTCACGCTTGTGGTTGCTATATAAACTAAAACTGGATAATGTGATTGGATTGTCTATACATATGGGTTCAAACGTAAACAATGTAATGTAGGGTAAAATGCCACAAGGCATATGGTTGGACTTCAAATTAAAACTGAATAATGTGATTGGATTCTCTGCGTTTCGGTTCGAACAAAACTATTACGTTTAGAATTGTATTTCTTCCAAGAGCACTTGTGCCAAGTTGAGTGTATTTTGTTGTTTTCTTTCTCCACGCCTACAAATAATACATTTGTGGATAGATCTTATTGGCTGTCCCATTAGTGTTATTTTAACACTCTTCATTACGTGTATTTATTGCGGATCGAAATAATTTTGTTCACTTATCTAACAATTATGTAGTTAAAAGCAGGATAAAGCTCCTTTTATTGTTTAAGCTTTAATCAAACACACACACACACACACACACACACACACATATATATATATATATATATATATATATATATATATATATATGTATAATAAAAGAAAAAGACTTCACATAAATCCTTTAATATTTCGACTGTTATTGTCGTTATCAAAAAGGATACAAAAAGTGTATATGTATATACAGTGATTCTTTGATTTGTGTTACAATTATAGAATAATAGTAGTTTACTGTAATTATTGCGATAGAAATAATGTGAAACAACCCAAAGTTAATTATAGTTTAAATAATATTACTAATCGTATATAACGTACCCTCATTGTTGATTTTCACAACACAAAAAACAAACAGGACACACACAAAACACACACACAAACACCACAAACAAACACTGTGTTTGTTGCGTGTTTCAAACACTGTTGTTTGATTTTCAACATGCATTCATCGGGGCTGCTTCAAATTATTTGTTATGCATATCAATAATCTAGTCAATAATGATGCGAGTACCGCGGAAATCTTGTACAAGTTACACAGTTAGTTCCTATCTATTCCTTAGTAAACATATTTATAGTAGAATCTTGGAGCATTGGAAAAACTAGTTATTGTAGTATCACTAGATAAAGAAATACGACGTTTTCCAATATATAATTTTTTTATTTTGTGCAAGGCCTTTCTGAATCAAAGATTCCATCATCAGGTGCCTGATGATGGAATCTTTGATTCAGAAAGGCCTTGCACAAAATAAAAAAATTATATATTGGAAAACGTCGTATTTCTTTATCTAGTGATACTACAATATTTATAGTAAATAAACAATAGGAAAATTAATTAAGTTAAATATTGTATGCTGCTAATGTCATAACTGGTATTTTGTTACAACTCATAAGCAAACAGAACAAAAGATAATTTTACGATATAACAAAAAAATTCATTTAAGAATATTTCATAATAATTGTTCAAAAGTGACAGCAAAGAATCAGTAAGTTCAGCTGTTAGTTACTCCAGTCAGCTGATCATAATTATTAGCAATTGGAAGATAATATTTATTATAATGTGAATAGTGTATCTGAAATGATAAATGGGTGCCCAGTAACACCTTTACTATAACATTATTACTTTTTGCAGCAAAATTCATTTCGTAGCAAAATATTCATCTAAAAATATATATTTTTTCACTACTCTTGCAACTTTGCATAAAATCACTAATTTTTTAGTTATTACAATTTTAAAGGTGTTGTATGACCACCATTTTGAAATTGTTTTAAATTATATCAGAAATGTTATTGAAAAGAAAAAACATTTTGCAAAGTTAATTTTATAAATTTTCTCTAATTAACATATCTAATTGTTTTCATAAAATAAAATCACTTAGACATACGGTAAAGTAGGCAAGATAGGACTGTAATTTATAAATGTTTAAATGGCGACAATAGTCTGGTTAAGTATCCAGACTTTAGAAAATTTTTCCAGAAAAAAAATCAACTCATTATAACAAATATTATATACTACATGGATTCTGAACAAACCTTAAAATATGCCGTGTACAATTTCCTATTGTTTATTTTTTTATTTTTCCTGGCTTCTTGACAGCCGCTTCCTTCAGAACATAAAAAATATTGATTAGGCCATTGATAAAAGTAATTAATTATTGTTAATTGAAAATGTTATTACAAAATTTATATTATTGTGCACTGCTACACAAAACTCCTTACGCTCACTGTTTGTAGTATTTGTAGAAGTTACGTATCATAATACTTGATATAAATGTCTTCACAGCTAATTTAGGTATATAATACGTGAATTTTTACGTTCATTATTTGATAGTCCGTTAACCATAAACAAATTTGTTAAAGAGTTGATTTTTTCTTACTACTATATTTGTTTGATTAGCAGGCTTCAAATCAATGTACCAGACTGTACATTGTATGTGACTTATATTTATAGAATATTTGAAAATGCTTAAGTTTACTTCGTGTTTGTACATGAAAATAAAAAAATGGGAAGCTAATAAAAATATCTAAAAATGAATACGATGCAATTTGTTACTTCCTATGAACTATTTATTTATTCAAAATTTTAAAATACATAAACATGCAATTAATACTTCTTCTATTGTGGACTTTAACAAAGAAAATGTATACTTATAAACCCGTACATTAAAAAATGAAAGCTAACACTGATAAAGAAACCATATTGAAAGTTTATTAGTTATGTTGGTCATTTGGGTAATAACGATGCGCTCTCCCAGCTGTATGAGTGGAGTTTATTACTGGAGGATCGGTTTACAGCTGTGGAGTAAATATTGCTCTACAAAGATAAATACAAATATTATAAAATTTTATTATTGATATAATAATTCGAGAAGGTGTGAACCAAAAAGATTTATATGACAGTAACGGTACCGAATTCATGAAACAAGAAACCGTTATCATAAAAAATTATGATTTTTTCTTGGTTTTGTAATTATTTAATGGAATCCAGTAATTGTTTCGGCATTATGGCAATTTGAAATTGTTGGTTACAAATAATCTCTTAAAAAAAAAACAAAACTATTATCACATTGAAACTTATATATAAACACATAGGGGCCAAGTGAGGTACCTTTCAGGAAACAGCGATACTAATGTAATTTAGTTAAGCCCGAGCCTCTTCCATTTCTAAACCGCACTTTGATAAGCGGTGACTCTGCTGTAAAAGGATTTGTGGATTTATTGTAGTGTACGACAAGCTTTCCCAATCCTGATCCACTGCAATAGAATACTTGCTACTGAATGATGATCGGCGTGCAGATCCAACCCATATCGAGAGTACATGTTATTTAATATCCCACAGGTTGCTTATGAATTATGCAATTAATTATTAAATCTGGTGTGTTTAAACAATACTAAGTTTCTTAGTTAATATTGAAAAAAATTACATAATTATTTATATTTTGCAATTATGTCACTGGTTTACTAGAATAATTACCTTTAATTTAATTGTCTAGTATTGAAAAGTGTAACATCAAGCTCTGCAAGGTCTACTGACAATAAGAAAACCAAAGGTTTACGTGCCAAAACCGAACTCTTGATCAAAAATTTATTGTTTAAGCTATTGAAATGAATAAACCACATTGTTGAAGTGTATTTGTGAGAAAACCTATGGTTTTTAGGTAGGTGAGTGAATAAAACTACAATATATTTTTTGTGTGCATTAGTATTTTTGCAACAACACGAAATGGAAACTCTACTTTTTGTTAATGAATGACAACATGAATGAAAATTTAACTGAAGAAATAAAGCTAATGTACTCTTAACAACAAAGATAAATTAATGCACTTTAGTACAGTTATAACTTGAATAACATATCCCTTATAGTACCATGTGACTCAATGAATTGTGTTCTAGCAAAGACACATGAGTTACAAAATGGCAAGTTTTCGATCTCTACGAGACCTCTGCATATATCAGTAAGTATGTAATATTACACAATGAATTCTTACTCAGAGAAATAATTAACTAAGTTTTCTAGCAGTAAAGATCAAACAAAGTAGTCATCACAGGTGTTTATAAAATTGTGTGTGCTTACATCGCGTAAACAATAACTAATAAATATAAGTTTACGTATAGTGGCGTGGTTCTAAACCCCATGATGCTCTAGGTGGATGGTGGTTTGTCCTGGAATTGGATCATTATCACTAGGTACGTTGTCACCGCTCCAGCCATCTGTACACACAGAATACACTGTCAGTCTACATACTGTGTCATATATGACATATAGATAGAATAGTATTCAGGATTGTTATTACAGTATATACAACATAATTAGACTGTGCAGTTTCCATACAACAGTAAATATCTACCGCTGTGAGGGTTTCGTTGTGGATCGGAAAATATCCAAGAGCAGAGAATCTTGCGTTGTGATGAGGAAACTGCAGGAGAAACCCTTCCAGCTGGAAAAAGACCCCAAAGATTTTAACCAATTTATTTTAACATTTTTTATGCATTTAATTTTATATCTAAAGGGTGCAATGGGGTTTATCTGCAACTGGCGATCAGTATGAGAGACATTTGTATTGATCATTAAATCAAAATAGTCAACATTACTGTGTATATATGATAAATAATTAATTTCTTTCACTTTGTCTCTCAGTAACTCTGTTTTTAGAATCAACATGTTATGTTTAGAATATCTTAAGGTATGAAATTCGAATTTGGTGCATACATTGAGAGTATTTATTATTATTATTTGTTTATTATTGCTTTAAAAATAAAAATATTATTTTATTTACATTTTCAAATTGGTGATAATTAATAACTGTTAATACCATACTTTATGGAAATAGAAGATTATTATTAGTTTAACTTATATATTTAAAAACTGGTTAAATTTCAAGTTCAACATGAACATAATTAACTAAATACAAATAATTTATAGTTAAAAATAATGAAATATTTGTTTTAAATAGTGTTTGTCTTGATTTAGAAAAATTGTAATTCCATTCAATAACATAATTTGTATTTCAAATTTAATTTTGAATTATTGTATTATAAAATTAAAACGTGATAATATGAAACTAAAAATGTTTCACTATAAACTTTGTGGAATTAAACAGGTTTAACACACAATATGATTGGTTTTTAAATTCACAAAAAATAATATCAATATTGTTTCAGTTATCCTAAATAGTGTTAATATATTTTTTAATTAGATTCAAAGGACAGGAAGATTTCTTTGTTGAAATTATTATTGCGTTTAAAAATATCCCCGACTTTATCATGTAAATTAATGTAAAATGAAACATTTATTTCTTCACACCTGCATTAAATTAAATACAATACTTAAAATTCTGCATTTTATAGATTGATGGTCTTAATTGACACCCGCAGCGCATGGCCGGATGTTGAAAACAGACTGGTCATCATTAATCGTCTTCCTGTGTAAACATATCATTGTTTTGTAATTGCATACTTCAAGTAGTGAGTATTGGGTTATTTCATGATTATTATTGTATCACGGATTTATAAATATAATAATACATTGTATATTTTCAATAATCCATTATATTATTACTGATATTTTTTTACATTTCTGACGTTGCTTTTTATGCTATTTATACCTCCTCCTGAGTGTTGTGGTATCTTCTGGGAGTTTTAATCGTAATTCTAATACAACAGAAATGTTGAGAATGCAAAATATTTACGAAGGCAATTTTCAAAAACTCATTTTGATATTATATTCTGCACATTTGTGGTTAGGTTCTTATTTGGCCTACAATATAATTGGGAATATGATACTGACAATACTTTTCATATCATAAGATGTAAACGGCATAACAATTCTCACCTAAAGTGAATAAGTTTGTGTTTAGATTGTCATGTCAATACTAATATGTTATGGACTTGATTATTCACGTATGGATTAAAATACAAATCGTATTAATATTAAAGTATTTTGATTGGTACCACAGTAGAAGAATAATTATAAGTACAATAGTTTTGTAATATTACCTGCTTTTTTAGGACCGGGTCCAGGTTACTGTTGATCAACTTGCATATCATCTGGCTTGTCTCTTCAGCCTATAACAAAATTTGAAATTAAAAATTTTGAAATTAAATTTACTCGCATATTTTAAACTTTAAATTAACCAATTAAAATAACCAAGATATTCATATGTAATCTATTATTATAATTGATAAAACACACTACTTATCTTTGTAACTTTAAGAAAACATCTGTATTTACTTTAAGAAATTAGAAACTATCAATGAAATGGGCATTCTAAGAAATTTATGTATTTTCAAACTCATTTTCACTTTGAGAGCACTGGACATGTATAAAGAAACGACCGATATAATATTTAACTGCATTTAGATATTCCTTGGCATTTCTGAGGGCAAAAATAATCATAAAAACTAAAAACTCCAAATCATAATTTGAAAATTTACCACATTTGTAAGGTTGTAGAGTTCAAGTACATATTCCGGTCAATAGTAATTATAAGAAGCTTATTTATCGGAAGCCTACCTCTGAAGCCTGTTCTATCTCATGCCCATAACACGGGGTTTTATAACAGCTCGTCATTAAACATTTGTTTTAGATGTTGTGCTCTAAAAATACATGAGATCCGTTATGTGCATTGGATGAAATTTCTATCACCTCCAATTTTTACACTGGCCTGGTAACTGGTGAGGGGAACCATCGGTTATTTTTGTATGGTAATAGTAGGATATCCCTAGATCGTATTTACGTCAGTATCAATTCTTGGGGCTAATCCTTTTCTCCACACTACGTCCATTTCAGCTATATATAAACTACTTCATATTCCTTGCCTTGAAAAGGAAATTCATCAGTTATTCCAAGAATAACGAGATGTCTACAAGGATCCATGAACTAAGTTTTCACCAGTGAGGTAAAACCTTGTCCATTCAACCCATCTCATTTTGTTGCATGAGGTCTGGTTAGGCAATTAAGGTCTGCAGCAGGCGATTTTTTGAAATCTGTTAAAATTAAATCTACATTTCAGTTCTAATTAGACTCCTAATCTGTATAAAATCACATAGTTCTTTGCAGTTGTCATCACGGTGAGTAGACTAAAACACATCAAAAGATTTATAGAAAGCCTTCCCTTTATGTTGGATGAAAAAGCGATTCTTATAAAACGTTGGTTAAGTAGAGGTATTACGTGTAATGAGTTATATAAAACGTTAGTAAAAATAAATAAGAAGATTCTGCTACACATTTACCGAGTTAGTGACGTTTGTGCTTGAATTTACCAACACAACCACGTAGTAAATATGAGTAAGGAACCAGGCTCCTTCAGTAAGCATGGCGAACATGTTGCCATCTCTGACGTGCAAGAAAAAGGCGTAACACGTTATAGTGATGTGAACAAATGAGTTAAAGGCAACGGCCATCAGCTGATAGCAGTAGAAGTCATTAGCCTGGTGTACGGCATCACACAGCATCCAGTAGGTGTTCATCAGACTCTTCAGTTTCTTGATCGTCAAGAGCATATTGCCTAAAAACAAAATACAATTCATTCAAATTAAACATTTGTGTGATAAATTTAATAGGTTCCCAAAATTACTTCTAATGAGACTTTGCCATCTTTGACCGTAGACGTACTAAAATGTTTCCTTTGAAACTTGTAATTTAGTTTTTTATTGTATTTTTATGCAATGCATATTTTTTATTATAATGTCCATTTTTATTTAGGAATAAACGTAAATATGCCAAATTTTCAGACTATGAAAACACACATCCAATTATAGGACATGGACAACAATACACCATTTATTTATTCAGATCAATATCTACGCAAATTTTTTAAGTAACCAGAAACTCAAACTAATACTCTTTCTTAATTATTTTAATTAAAGCTTAATTTTAAAAAATTAATAAAAACCTCTATTACTGTGCAAAGCATTTTTAATCATTCTTAAAAATCATAGATATTTTTTTAAATAATGAAATGTATACTAAGATTTATCAAAATGAGATATAAAAAATAAATAGAAGAATTCACTTTTACAAACACTATATTAATAGAGAAATTTAATTTTAAAGTGTATTATCTTCCAACAGCATACATTGAATTAATTTTAAATTATTCATATTTTTGAAATTTTTATTAATATTTTGATGCAGAAAACATTCTTGTACGTAGAATAAACTTTGATTAAAATGTAGAAGAAAAAATTACAATAAGAATAAAGTAATAATAAACAATAAGAACTATAATCCTTAAAAACAGCTTCAACCTATATACCTTACATAATCTTTATTATGAAAATTTCACGTTAAATATATTCCTGAAAAGAAAAGAAATTCATAGGACAAATTACGACAGATCCTTCAGTAATAAAAAGTTATAATAGTAGCCACGGACAATGAATAAATCAATATGTGGGTTGAGCTAAAGAAAAGAAAAGAAAAGCTTTGTACGAAGTTAAAAAAATTACGATAAATTTATGATGAATTAAAAAAAATAACGGAGCAATGAGAGTAATTGAATAAAATGTAGGACAATTATATTTGTGTGTGTGTTTATATATATATATATATATATATATTATATATATATATATATATATATATATATATATATATAGATAAACCATTGGCAAGACATTGTCTATAACACAAACAAAACAAAATTGAAGAGTGTTTTAAAATTAAAAGGAATACACCAACTACCACAATGCCCTGATGAAAACAACAACAGATTAAAATTAAAGCACATGGAGCAAGCTCATCAAATTATGTTGAAGACAAAAAATCCGTTTGGTCTAAATTTAAGATAACTTTTTAAATAATAATTATTTCATTAAAATTTGCCATAAATTACAAGTTTATTCCACCTTTTATAAAAATCAACTGTTCCAACAAGATTGAATTAGAAAAATTTCACGCCAGCTGGACTTTGGATCTTTATCAAATGTTATGCACTGTGTTTACATTTATGTTTTATTAATTCTTGTTTACATGTTATAGTTTTGTATTAATTTTTATTTAACACTTCCTGACGGGGGACGGGGGTATAGAGAAATAGAATTGAAAAATAGTTTTTGTTTTCTTCTTTCAAATACAGTGAAATATATTATATATATATATATATATATATATATATATATATATATATATATATATATATTATATGTGTGTGTGTGTGCGCACGTGTAAAGTTTTGTAAAAAATTTTTTTGAATGTATTATAAAAATAAGCTGATAAATTAAGATTTATGCTTAAATAACTCGGGATTTAATACGTACACTATATTATAATAAATTTAACCGAATAATCAATTATCGAGTTAACTAAACTTAGAACCTTAAAATAAAATGGTAGGTAGGCTAAACAGTTTTAAAATAAAGAGAATTGCTGTTGCATTTTATGTGATTAGATATGTAATTAAAATTAAAAAAAATTATCCTCACAGGATAAAACTATTTTATTTATAAATACTAGCAGCTATTAATAGTTGGTACTTTTCCGATATTTAAATAATAAATAAAAAATTATTTTAACTGGAATCAATATCAATAGTTACGATAAAAATGTGTAAATACTCTTAAAAATTATCAGAGTACATACACAACATCTTAAAGTAAATAATTAGTTTTGTACTTATATTAAACATGAAACAAGATTATTCATTTCAAGAATATGTATTGTTATTTAAAGTTATTGTTAACAAAAAAATATATGATTTGAAAGTAGGATTACATTTTTGACATTTACCATCAGTATAAGTTACAAAAAATAGATGAATACTTTATGACTTAAATTTATTACTTTAAATCAATTAAATTCGATTGTTTCCAATTAAAAAATGCTCGGCTGAAAAAAGGACGCCGAAAATGACCGTGCTCGTCCTCTGAATAGTTTTTTCAGGCGCTCTCTCCAGGTTAGATCGAAATGTCTTTTATTATTTTCATAATACATGATTACTGTTTATTTGATATACCCTTACGTGTTGTATGAGTGAAGTCAACATTGGGCAGGTTGTGTGTTGTTTCCATCCTTTCAATTATGTTACTCGTGAGTTCCTTCTCGATCTTATCGGTCACCATTCTGAAGGCCTTTGCGATACTTGTAGCGACGTGTGTGAAATGGACGAAGAGAGCAGCTTGGGAACAGTACATCAGTGCCGCCAAGGTTAAAATAACAGCTGAGGATACTGCTAGGCCAACTGTTAGCCTACCGTTAGTTATAGATACCATTCGCTCAACGATGGTGGCTACTAATGATGCAGAGATGCAGATCCCCCAAAACTTCACTATAGCCGTGACCTCTGTTGCCTTTTGCTGAAGATCTTTGTAAACTCGTTCTAGAGTGTCAAAGACGTCGATGAGTATTGGGTACTTGCAGACAGAGCTGAGGAACACAACAGCCACTACAACTTGTAGAGAGACTATGTGCAATGTTATTGCAACATCAATGTTTTTGCCCAATGGATGCAATGACTTACCATCAAATATATCATTGAAATACCAGTATAGTGCGATACTCGATAATAATTCTTCCAGTAGAACTAAGATACAGCTCCACAGAACTCCTGTAACCGAAAATGTAAGTCCTGTAGTACTTGAAGTATATTCCAGTGGCAGACCACCAAAAAATCGACAAAATCTAAGCATTTTACTAGGAAAACTATTCATGTTCCTTGTAGGTGTCTTCACATAAGTCTAGACCAAGTTGTACATAATATACTTCCTTGAATCCTCTTGTATATTTGACGCGTAGGCGCATCGTTGATTATTGTTTGCCAGCCAATTACGTATTTAACGTTAGGGCAACTATTGTGTGAAGAAAATAATAAAAATAACACACTTTAATATAATTAAATATTTATTATTCAAAATATGAAAGTGTCCAATCATCAATGATGACTATTGCTGTAATGGTTTTACAATTTAGAGGAAGGTTTTGATTAAATTGTGTCCATCGAATGAATTGAATTATTATCATGAATTTACTCTATATTTACTCTATTAAGGCTCCTGGTAAAACATTTTATTGTCCTTTTGTTGACTTATTATTCGGTATAAATTATTAAATAGGTCACGCACTTATTATCAATTAGGCCAATTTTCAGTTTGACCTTGAAGAGATTAAGCCGAATAGAGGAGTACTGTTGTAATTTACTGATTATTGACAAAAGAGATTCTGCCTTATAAGCTAAAGCTTTACCAAAACCTCTAACACCGGTTGTTAATGCTGAAATTAGATTTATATTTGTCTGTACGCACGATAACTGTAAAATAATGCTACTTAGAAGGTTGAAATTTGTTGTAACTCTAACTCTACTTCCCGTAAGTCGGCATTGAAAATGGCACGTTTGTCGTATGGGTAACCATATTAGGAATACAGAAATACAGAATAAAGAAATAAGTAAAGAAAGTAAAAAAGTATCGGCTTTATCGAGTTTCAATAAGCTCTATTATGGCATGAAGTCCTTAACCTTTGGGGATATCTATAACTGTATTCATGAATATATGCATTCATGAAATTTATATATGGGACTTAGCCTTATTTGATTGCAAGAAGGATTGATGAACAAAAAAGTACTTGCTTGACGGTACTCGATCCGGATCTCTCAATTCCAGGCAAGAATACTGACCATTACACCATAGAGACTGTACTCTTTGTTCATAGATTACTTTGTATTTACCTCTCTTCTTTTTTCACGTTTGTGTTTAAATTCTAATAATTAATAACACATCTTTTTATATATTTAAAGAACATTACATTACTAGGCTGAGTTTCTGCACTTGTTAATGTTCCCTTACATATTTATTTTGTTTAGAGTTTTTTTTCCGTTATAATGACGATGGAAAAATTCATCTATTCTTACACTAATGACTTTTTTGTTGTTTATTGGAAGCCAGAATCTGGGGAAATCTCCCTTCGACTTTACTTCTCTAATAAGAACTTCTGCTCGATCCCCGGATCGTTAGGAGGATAACTTTTCTTTGCACAGGTTATAAGGGATAGGTAAGCTTGAGTTGATTTGACCGTCTCCTACCAAGTTACTATGATACCCTGTAAAGCACATCGCAATAACATGGAGAGGGATTTTCAGTAGTATGTAACATCTTAAACCTTTGATGTTATTATATGCAATATTAATACTCATTTGACTATACAAACTAAGTATTGTAAAATAAAATAATTTAGTAATAAAATATAAAACCTGTTCAATAAATAACAAATCAAGGAATTCGTTAAATACTTTTATGAGTTCACACGTAAGTTATTGCAACAACAATAAATTCTAATGTGCTACGTCTTCTATTAAAAACGTAGGATTATATTTATCCATTCATAGTACAAAATTAATAACGTGTTTTGCAATCTAATATGCAATGAACTTTTAATGACTACGTAGTATATTATTCCATAAATAAAACAAGTTTCTATATGTAATTAATTGTAGTCTATTATTTGGAAACATTTCGAAAAAATTTCTAAGAAGATGTTGGCGGAGCCTGGAACTGGATCAGTATCACCAGATAAGTTGTCACCGCTCCAGCCATCTGTACAGACAGAACAGAAAACGTAATTGTTGTCTGTCTACATGCTATAGTATAACATGTTTGGTAGCTGAGGGTTTATTATGTTATTCGGTAATATCTGTAGAGGAAAGAATGTCGTAGTGGAGATATAGAGTTATACTTCAGCGAGATGAAAATTGGTGTCTTATTATTATTAGCTCCTGTATAAATATAGTTAATTATTAATTTTAAATATAAAATTTTCAAAATAGTTAAAACACGATCGTTCTAAAAATGTCTAAAGTGTACATTAAATCACAGAATATTCCAAACTTGCTTTAAACTTCTATTTTAAAATTCCACAAGATATAACTCACATTTTTATAGTCTTTTCTCAAAATTAAAAATTACTCCTGCGACATAAATTAACCAATAAAAATACATTCATCAATAACTAAATACAAAATAAATTACAGTTTTTATTCAATTTAAATCATCTGTCATTGTTTTTACATAAATTAAAACATTACTGTATAGTTCTTCTAAATTTTTTAACATAAATTGTTGTAATATAAAAATGTATTGCAGTACAAACATTTTTGAGAAACCTATAATAAACAAAAATATCAGTAATTATTTTAATATTCATATAAGAGTTTAAATTTACAATACCAATACAACAAACATTACTAAAACGACAAGAGATATTACTACAAAAGTAGTTATTTACCCCTGTTAGTGTTTTGTTGTGGAACTGGAAAACCCCAAGAGCAGAGAATCTTGCGTTGTGATGAGGCAATTGCAAGAGAAACCCTTCTAGCTGGAAAACAACCATACACTATCTATAAAATTGTTAGTAACAATTTTAGATTTATTTTAACTTCTTATCTAGATAGTTTATATTTAATCACATTATCATTAAAAATATAGGTTATGTTATATTCTATACCACTAAGGAAAATCTATATATTTATTAAAATACTTTGATAGTAATGTTTGATAATTTATAAGACCAAACAAAACTTATTTAATTTGAATTTAAAGTTTAATGATCATAATCATTAAAATATGAAAACATTTTATTTTTTCAAAAATGTAGCAACTAAGGCTACTAAATTTGAAGAAATTCAGAATTGTATTATTATTATTAGGGTATATTCATTAGAAAACAATCTCAACTCTTTATTTTTAAGAGCTTATATGGGCTTCTCAACTTTATGTTAAGGGTTTTTACTATACTACCATTATGAATTTGTGCTTTAATGGAGGTAGCGATAGCTATATTAATTAAAGTATTATCACAATTACCTGTTTGCTCAGGATTGGATCAAGGTCTTTGTTGATTAATTTGCAGATCATCTGCCCTGTCTCATCGGCCTAGAAGAATACCATGTATATAGAAATAAAAGGTTTACTAATGATTTTACAAATAAAGTAACCCCGTCGTAATTGGCTTCAAAGTATATTGAATCAAACAAGACTGTCGTCAAGCACATTTGCCAGTATGATAAGAAATCTCTAGGCAAATCTTATATCAGTAAGTTTTTAGAGAAGTCCTCACATCCACTCAAAAAGTTGTCTATCTGTCACATAATCGAAAATTCCTAAGAGTGATCTAAGATCCTGAAAGGATGATGAGGAGATATCTCGTAGCATCTCTGATGTATCTCCTTGAAGACTTGGAAGGGAATTCTTATCTCTACGGCAAATCCTGTTATGCTGAATAGATTTGGAATATTAGGGTCTCTAACTGGGGAGGTATTGGAAATAATTATCCCTACAGATTTTATACTACGAAATTGAATGTTAATAAAACATCAATTTATAGTCTATATCAATTTGGGCAGAATATGTTTGTTGTTTGATGAAATCTCCAGAGATTAAAACATGATCATATTTAATGCATTATATCACGTCAGGGAAGCTCGAGAAGCTCAAAAAAAAAACAATTTCGTAGTTGTCTTTTTAAAATTTATTATTGTTACAAACTACGTCAAGCTCAAAAACTAAATAAACGGTTTGAGTAGAATTGTATCAATGTAAAACTTACTGAATTAGTGACGTCTGTGCTGGAGTTAACCAACACAACCAGGAAGCAGATGTAGGTTAGGATCCAGGCTCCCTCAGAGATAGTTAAGAACACTTTACCGGTTGTGACGTTCAAGAACAAGAAGTAGAACTTGATAGTAATGTGGATAAATGCGGAGAAGATAACAGCCATCAGCTGATCACCGTAGAATACATTAACCTGGTGTACGGCGTCACACAGCATCCAGTAGGTGTTCATCAGAGTCCTCAGTTTTTTGATCTTGGAAAATGCACCGCCTGAAAATAAAAAAAATATATTTGACACAGTATATAATTTTTTCCATTTCACATTTTTTATAAGAACATTCTACCTTTGATTTGTAATTTATGGGTTATCTCTCTGTTGAAAACATACCTATAGTTCACATAAGTTGTATGTAAATGTCTTGGTTTTTAATATTTACCTTTCCGAATTAATTCAATCCTTTTTAATGTGCATTTTTTGGAAATTAGGAGAGCGTGCAAGCATAAACTGTGCACGAATTTACCTTTTAATTGAGCTAAATGTCGAGGATAAACAACTTAGCAGAAATTAAAATATTGTTTTAAGATGCAAAATCCGTATTTTATCTTGTTAAGATCAGTAAAGTGAAATAAATAAAATTGAAGGCACATTTTGAATGCTAGACGTGGCGAAATTATTATATGACGATATCATTAGTATCCTAATAAACGTAATCTTTTGTACATAAAATTTAGCATATCTGGTCTAATGTGACGACGGGGTTGGCTGGATACCGTTAAAGCTGGATATGTGATTGTGATTTGAAGAACTTAAATCACACATATTTACGGAAAAAATATTAATAACCTTAGGGTTTTAAGGAACATATCTATGAAAATTTTGAAAACTCTGATATAAACTTTTCCAGTAAAATTATTTAAATGTATGACCTAAAAAAAGATTGTTGTACTTGAAATTTTAAGTATAAATTATTGAACTGAATATTTTAGTTAATATAGTTGCGAATGCACAATAAATATAGTTGAAAATGGTGAATATTCAATTCAAACCTTCTTAGAAACAATATTTATACTCAGGAACATATAATATTTAAGGTTCAGATCTGCACGAAGGGAAACAACCCCCCATCGTTCTCGCATTACTCCACTATCACCGCCTCATTGGCCACGTTTGGGAGAAAATGACAGCTTGCTGCTTAACTAACAATTACAAATAGTTTTTTTATCATATTGAAAAGCTTATAAATAGCAGGACCTAATATTCCTGGTTCTCAGTTATCAGTAAACGTGGATGTACGTAATGTTCTAATATATTTAAACACTGAATCAGTAAACTGTTGAGGTGACAAAAGCTGTGTCTAGAACAAATTGCGCAATTCTTTAATTATATTTTAATTAAATAAAAACATTTTTAGTTAATGACGTATCATGCACAATTAAAACATCATTAGCAAGTTCAAGCTTACCAGCTGGATGGATGACGTTAACATCGGGCAGACTGTGGTTTGTTTCAATCCCATCAACTATATAACTGACAATTTCTTTTTCCATTCTGGCATTGACCATTCTGAAGGAATTTGCAATACTTTGAGTGACATGTGTGAAGTGGACGAACAGAGCGGCTTGGGAGCAGTGCATCAGAATCATCGGAATAAATGATAGCACGAATGAACTTATTCGTTCAGCTGTTATCCTATCATTTATCACTGAGCCAATTCTCTCATATATGGTGGTTGATATTGCTGTGACGGCACAGATTCCCAAAATCTTTACTGCGGCTTTGATCTCTGATGTCTTGTGCTGGAGACCACAATAGACGAGCTCCAGAGTTGCAAAAACTCTGACAAGTCTTGGGTACTTCCAGGCGGAGCTGAGAAACACGACAGCCACCACTACTTGTAGCGAGACCACGTCCAGTATTAACACAATATCAGCGGTTCTACTGAATGTCCGCAATGATTGACCCTCTAGTTTGCCTATGAAGTACATCCAAAGGACGATGCTGGTGAGTACCTCTTGTATCACGACAAAGGCTGAGCTCCACACGAATGCTGCATAAGAAAATGTGATTCTTTTGTTTCTTCTGGTGTCTGAAGTATATTTCATAGGCAGACCTCCGACTACTCTGCAAAAGCTAAGCATCATTTTGGGGAAACTTTTCATTTTATGTGAAATATTTGTTGAGTTAGTTGAATTTATTTGTATTTAAAATATGTTTTCCGCAAGATTTACACTTTTCTGTGGTTGTGTATTATATTTTACGAGGTTTATAACTCGTATGAATTTTAGCCACTTGTTATTGCTAGCAGTTGTTGTTGAATATTAGGTCAAGACATATGTAACAAGAATCATACAATTGAAACGTCATATTTTTAAATATAACAACTGATTTCCTGATGGACACTCCACGAAAGCCTGACTAGTATTCTATGTATTATTCTATTTTTTTTTATCAATTCGAGTAGGTAATTTCCGTCCGCACTTTATTGATTGGTTATGTTTATTTGATTGATATTCAATATTAATCCAAGTAATATGTGGCGAGAAGCGGAAAAAATAAAATACCTCGTAATGGAAATGAGTGTAAACCATTGGTTGCTAAATTGCGTAACATCAGTATAATTCTCTGAAATAGTTTTGCGGTGGTGTGGGGTAGATTAAGTTCTATACTCTAGTAAACTGCCGAGTCAGTCGACCACGATATCAAATCAACTAATTCATTTTCTATGGCAACGGCTGCCAATTTAGAGGAACATCTAAAATGCCAATTTAGAGGAACATCTAAAATTGGCTATCGATACTAACGATAACCAATCAAAACTGCGGACGGAAATACCTTAAAACAAGCAATTATTTAAATACGTCTTTTACAAGTAAAAAACAATATCGAACCAATAGACTTCTTAGTAATTATCCAATTTACTCCCCTGCAATCATTCTTAACACCATACTATTGATACTTCTTTTCAATTTCTTAGGTAGAGAAAAATGTTTTATTAATTTCATGAACAACTAGGTTGTGTGCTTAATCTGTGAAAATCGGCTTTCAGCTTTTATACGATCATCTGTACTTTCTGCAAACAGATTAAATTACCTAGGTGATACAATTGCAAATAAAATCGTTGTTTCTTGAATGCATCTGTGAGTGTGAAGAGATCGGATAGTCGATGACCCTGTGTAGTCTAAATTCTGGCTAAGGAACGGCTTTATATTGGACTTGTAAGTATCCCGTTGTTAAAGTAGAATTGAAGAACATCCGTATTTACTGTTGTTCAAGTAAACTGTCGGATTGATACAATTGTAAACAAAATTATTGTATCACTAATGCTTCTTTGAGATACAGGAAATTGTTTAGTGACCAGTTTGGTTGTTAATAAAACAGCCAAAGGAAACCGTGTATAATCAAGAATTTAAAATTTAAAAAATTGCTACTGCACAAATCTGCAAACTATAATAAAATTATTGCCAGTAATACGTGGTGAACACTGATCTTAGTCTTTTTCTTCCTAAATATGTAAATGAATGAGATTTTGTGACTTATTCTATCACATATAATGTGCAATTGAAGTTTTTATGAAATATGACAGTTTGAGTACTATTTATTTAGAAAGAATTATTTTCGTTTGCTATGACCCACGACCTACATTATGGTCAATGGCATAATAAACTATAAAGGAAGAAGTCCATGATACCATTGCATAGCAGGATTTATGTTGTAAAATAAACAACCCTTTCTGATTGAAGTCACAATTTAAATTAACTAGTTTAATACTCAGCTGATGTAAACGAACAAAATAAATTAATAGTGCGCTATTTTCACAATGTATATTTGGCAATTTTGTAAAGAGCAACTGTATACTGTAGTACTTTCAGTTTGTTGTGAATAAGGTTCTGTTTGTGAATAAGGTTAAACGTATTTACTGATTTAATGAGATTGCTGTAATAATCTATTCAAGGGAACTTGCATTTTAAACAAGTAATGGACTGGAAATATTTGTTGTAAGCTTTCAAAAATGGAACAATAGTGCAATGAATAAAACGTGTTAACCTTTCAAGAGATCAATGATAGAAGGTACAGGTTCTTCTCAAAGAAGAAAGTTTTTGCTAAATAAGCAGTTGATTTTCACTGAAATATGTCTTACAGTGAGATAGAAATACCAAACTTACAACATAACCCAAAATATTGAATATGGGTTTGGTTAATAGTATTTCAGAAGCTCTTAAAGTGATCTAATTTGTTTACTAGTTCTTTATACACAACCCTCAAAACTATAAAGACTATAATATTAAAACATAATATTCCGTCTATAGAGCCATGTTCCATAAACGATTAAAGACCATACGGGTTTTTACCACTACACAGATACACAGGTACTCTTTCAAACACTCTACAAGTCCTAGGTTAGCATATGGCTCCAAGATATTTAGACACTCATTTTAGGTAGATTTATTAGCTTCGTTACTGATGGAAACTTAATTACTCTGTCGTACTTGGAGACACCTTAGTAAACTTTATTTTGAACTAGATGAGAAAATGATAATATTTCTTCACTTTGGGACTTGATTTTGAGCTTCATTGTAGGAAAAGTTTTTTTGAATTTCTTCTCACACTCCAGGTTGTAGCAGTTAAGTCCGTGGCAGCGTTAGATTCCAAACGCTCCACTAAGAGGAAGGTGAACTGGAGCCACACTCAACATTCACAATCCACATGTCCTAGATCAGTACCTGACACCAAGGCATGCATACGCTCCATTATGTACATTTCATATAAATCTGCTTATTGCATTCACTCTCATATCGGAATTTCCGGAAGAATTTTCAGATTTCCTTCGATCATGGCCACCAGACACAAAACAATCATTGTAGTTGTACATACGTGATAATGCAATATAATGCGAACTTTTGAACATAAAGCAGCCAAAAACGTTGTTTATAGATCCAGACTAAACTTTGTACAGAGACAAAGTTTTAAGTAGGCTTGCTTAAGATAGATATCCAGGCTTAACCAATGAACCTTTTTCAGGTGAGCCACTCTCATCTGTGCAAGATCGTAGCCAGGAAAACAGGGGGGGGGAGACAACTAATATTTTCCCGTAGTGGGCAAAGAGTAAGGCCCCATTTTGTTCATTGAAAAGTTGTTGCTCGTTTTGCTTGAACATAAATTAATGAATTTTACTTTCGCTGTAACCAAAGAAGTAAAATAAAATAAAATATACTCATCTTCTAAATCACTTCCGAATACTTGCATTTTAATTTAGTAACTTTGGTGTCCATGGGTTTCCCGATTTGTATTTACTAACAGTTCCTAAATTGTAATGGACCAATAATTGTGGAGGACGTTGTAAAGTGGTACATAACTAAGAATTTATTTCATTAGTCATGATATGTACTTTTGATGCTAATAAAGACTTGTTTAGTTTTAATTATTTCATATTTGTGTATAAACAAAATTTGCAAAATATTATTCAATCATCAAGTCTTAACACTATTTTCATTAAGTAAATTATTATTTTAGTCACCGATGAAAAGCTTTATAAATAAAATTATGTTATTTTTGTACCATAACAGGTTTACCGTGTAATCTTTAAACGTGATTGTACTCGTATTTAAAAACACAACAATAATTTAGAATAGGAATTAAAGGTTAACATTTTCAATATATATCCAAAATTTTCAGAAGGGAAATTCTTACCAAATTACAGCCCAACCCCACAAAAGAAG
The DNA here is from genome assembly GCF_021130785.1 of Homalodisca vitripennis. NCBI lineage: Eukaryota > Metazoa > Arthropoda > Insecta > Hemiptera > Cicadellidae > Homalodisca > Homalodisca vitripennis. The sequence goes on from NW_025776160.1 coordinate 68,520, forward strand.
TAACTTTATTTGGTCCACAGAGCATAATGATATTTTATGCTATCAATCGACATTAAAATAACAATGTTTATGTCGGGAAGCGGAACACTTACAGCCAAAGCGTAATCAAACAAACGTTTCGTTTCATAGAGAGAATAAACAAGTTAAATATTAATGTAACTTTGACATTTTGATATTCTAAAGAACCTTATGCATTAAATTAAACACAATTCCTAAAGTCATAAAAGAAATAAATATCATACATTATCGTTTCTGATTATTTTATTCATACGGCGGTTTTGTAACTAATAATATTCCGATTAAAGTTTTCAAAGCAGTTAATGTATCTAGTTATTGTTAATTATTGAAAATTATAGTTGCAGAATTGTAATACCTCAATGAAATATTTGATGAGACAATAATAAACAAATGTTTGGTTAACCTTTATTAACGATTTCGCCATTTGCTATCGTACTCACAATACAGAGTTCAACACTTGTATTCTCAATCTATGCGTGTATTGAAACTACAGTCACTTACTAATGTTTAATCCTTGTCATATTCTGAAAACAAAAAGTTACCATTGTGGATCATGTCAGGATTCAGTTCATCGAATTCATTCTGACGTAATGTACTGTTGTACAATAGAGTGTTGGCGTTTTTGGGTACAACAGAGTGTTGGCGTATTTGGGTACAATAGCGTGATGGCGTTTTTGGGTAGATATTGTAAAAACAGTCAGCGTATTGCAGTTGCGCTCACGGCAACACTTAACAATGTTATAGGACGCGGCATGTGGAAATGATAATTGTCCCAAAAATGCTGTCACGTTGGTACAAAAATTGGTCTTATACATATACAGACTGAGCTCGTTGGCCAGCTTGGTGTGTGTGTGTGTGTGTGTGTGTGTGTGTGTGTGTGTGTGTGTGTGTGTGTGTGTGTGTGCGTGTGCGCGTGTGTAAGACTCGAAATTAAATAGTTAGTTAATTTTTAACAAGATATCAGTCCAGTTTATGGCTTTTTCAAATTGTCTTTAAGGGCCTGTGAGATAATTAAACAGAGTACGATATTAAATATAGCACAATATTAATGTAAACGATGCAAATCACTAGTCACAGACGGGATTTTTAACCGTGCTCTCTTCAAATAAGATTCAAATTCGACGCCTTAGACCATGCGGAACATGTGGTTCTGCCATGTAATAAAACAGTTGCTTGAATAGCCCTACAATATCAACATTAATCTACTATAATAAACTTAAATACAAACTAGAATAGTACGGCAAGGCCCAAGATCCTTGTTACAGCCTCAGGATAGATCGAATGCAATATGATGTATGAGTGGTAAGTTTTATATTATTAGGTATCTAAAATTTGTTTCAATTTTATAGTACAGTTATACCATTTCCTTTTAATGATTAACCCTCCAATTGATGAACAAACATTCCCTTGCATAATCACTCATTACAGTATATTCCGGCAACGTATCGATTCGATTCATACACCATTGGATTCGGGAAGTAAAAGCCTAAGGAATACTATAGTTTTATTCCTCTATTGTAGTTGCAACGTACCAAGTTCGTAGTTTTGAACGTAAAAGAAGATGATGCAATTCATTGTGACGGCCATGTTGTCGATGCCGTTTGAATTGTTGATGTGACGAGTCGTGTTTATTAGTAAGTTTTAGTAGGTTTATTTGTGTTTTAGTGTTGTGTTTAGTGTGTAGTGAATTGTTAAATATTGCAGTAGTGCAAATAAATATATTTTAGAATAAATAAATTTCTCGAATATTTTTTCGCAAAAGTTTTGAGTAATGACAAAATGAAACTTTTTTCGACTCTTAAAAAAAAAGTTATGGCATTTATTTTACTACTGCTGTATAGTTTACTTCATTCTGAGTAATAAAATATGCAATATAACATGTATTGAAGTAAAACTGTATTAGTAAAACTTTTATTAGCAAACTCTTACACATACACCCTATTTTCACAATTTATGCGCATCGCTGCTTTTTGTTATTTAGTGTTACTATAGTTTCATAAATTTGTATAATGCTTATGTGTTTCTGAAACTAGAATAAATTTGACACAAAATGGCTATCTCACTTTTATAGTTTTCTTACTATAACTTGGTTTGCTAGGTATGGTCCCCCCCAAAATAAAAAAAAAAAATGTAAATTTTGAATTTCATGGAAAAAAATGTTTAGTAAACATTTTTTAATGCCAAATTTAAATACTAATATTATTATATGTTTAATTCTGAACAAAAAAATATATACTTCTATATATATTACTTTTAATTTATATTTTTAATAAATTTGTTAAAAATCCCTTGCACGAGGCTCGAAAACATGCCACCACTATAGGAAAAAATGACTGCCAGTTGGAGGGTTAATAAAAATTGTGCACATGAAAAAGATGCTGCCATACACTTACCACCTTGTACAGCCTATACACAAAACTGAGTGCCTTCTTTACTTTAAAGTAATTGGAAATGCTACTCGAAAATTCTTGTTTTGGAGTTTCACATAAATAGGCTGTAATACGATGACATAAATAACAGAGACGCCATACCTATACTGACATCTACGACTTATACATTTATTTGAGTGCATTCTTTACTTTAAAGTAATTGGAAATGTGCTACTCGAAAATTCTTGTTTTGGAGTTTCACATAAATAGGCTGTAATACGATGACATAAATAAGAGAGACGCCATACCTATACTAACATCTACGACTTGTACATTTATCTGAGTGCCCTCTTTACTTCAAAGCAATGCAAAATGTTGATTATCAAACGTTATATAAAATAGTGTTATATAATAAAATACAACTCTCAGTTATATTTATTGATTATAATTATTCTGCATTGTTATTATTCACTGCAGGATGTACAAGGTACGTATGATACCTTCGTAAACTCCTAAAATGAAGCAATGAAAGTAATAATTATTTTACAAAGCTCCAAACTAAAAATAATGTAATAAATATTTGTAACCTAAAAACACACTAACCCTAAAACGTGCACTTAATTAAACTAAACACAACTTATAGGACATGGAATAGACACACAACATGGCTCACTTATATGTGTCACAACGCTCTGTTATGTTATGTTTACTTTAATCATGGTTGCAGTCATACATTAGTTTAGAGATCAAATTTTAGATTTAGAAACGTAGTATTACTAATTATGTTTCCTTCAACTTTATTAACGAACAATAACACATGTTATTATTTTTGTGTTTGAAAATTCTTACTTTATGAAAACTATATAAAGAACAATTCAAAATTTTTCAAAATATTATAGATAAAGGTAAATTACTTGCACAATGCCAAGATGTAAAGGTCCAGATAAGAATAACTAATAGGTTCTAAAATTAATATATAATAGGAAAATACATTTACTTTTTATTTATATACAATAAGTAATGAATAGTATAGGCCATTATTCTTATATTTTAATATATCTTTCTTAACTAGATATCAATAGAAGGCAATACTCATAATAATACAGGTATTAAATATTTGAGAGCGCAGCTGGTAGCGTACTAAGTAGTGTATTTTCTAGTGTGTATTGGACCGTAGTTGGTAGAATATTAGGTAGTGTAGCTAGTAGCATAGTTGGTAGCGTATTAAATAGCGTAGTTGGCAGTATAGTTGTTAGCGTAGGTGGTTGCATAGTTGGTGTCATAGCTGGTAGCGCAGATTGTACCGTAGTTTTTAGCGTAGTTGGTAGCATAGTTGGAGTGTAGTTTGCCAATAGTTGCTAGCTGCTTGTATTACAGAATGTTTCGAAATTTTTGTTTGACCGTTACCAGAACCTATTACAGATGACGGAAACGTTTCAATTCAATTCAATCTATCTTTCTTTTTATCTCTCTGTCTATCCACACAATAAGTTATATCGAGCACAAATTGGACCATGGACTTCAGATTTTTCGTGAAACATTGAATTAAGTGTTTGTCACTCCATCGGATTTTCAAGATTGTCAGTGAAGATTTTAAAACTGTTCTCGTGAATAACTAAAATGGAAACGGAAAAATTGTAGGATAAATAGATTTTTAAGCAAGCTGGGTACAAACATATGATATATTATGTAGGTTATTAAAATAAGCAGTAGATTGCGTGCAACATCAGCGAACCCTGTTTTGTGACACTTTGCCTACTTACTGTATACTGTATTTTTCCACAATCAAAATATTAAATTGATAATAGAAAAACACCGATAAACTACAGTGTAATAAAAGAAACAATAAGAAACGTAAGTCCCGAGGGATTTGTTTGAATTACATTTATAACATTATAATTTAATGATTATAGTTTAATCAATGTGCCAGCGAGAGAGAATCAGTTGATCATGTATAAATTTATCATGGTCAATCCACCACAGCTTGGCCGCTCGGATGGCCGGCAGTAGGGTTGCAGATTTCTCCCCGGTATGGTCTCCGTCTCGACTTACCTCTCCTCTTTGTTACTCCTCTGCCTGTGTCTCTCTCTTCTTGCACATATTCACTTCTCTGCTTCTTACCTCATCTCACTCTCTCTCTCTAGCTCACCATTCTCCCTATTGTTTTATCTATGTTGTTATCTCTTGTTCACCCTTATGTACCCTGTTGTGCGTGCTAAAATGTATGTTCTCCCGCGAACGTGGACTATCCGTCAGTGTGGATCTCTGGAACCCCCCCTGGAATTATCCGTGTCTATTTCTGATCTTGTGCGCTTGGTCCAGGAAATCCTCCTCTTGTGGTAATCGTGAAAGACGACTTCTCTTGGTAAGTGACTCGGTACATTCCAGTATCCCACACATTATTCCATTCCTCAAATTAATTATTAAATTGTCGGGAACTGGGGAGTCCGAATGGTCCTCCGAACGTTTAAAATAATTATTCGAAATAATTTATTGATTAATTTTCTCTCTGTCTTATACGTTACACACCGAATAAACAAATATCCCGATATTTACTACGCACTACCTTTTCAACCAATCCGACTATTCATAGAATATGTCTTATGCGCTACCTAATTGACCACGATTTGCAGTTTGATGTTCAAAATATCTTACCAAACACTGCTGAGGAGTACTCGTCCTTTCCATAGTGTCGGTATAATGGACTTTCCAAAATAAGCTTTTCTTTAAACATGCATTGAAAAAGCATTCCATTAAAAAATCATATTTATTTGATATTGAAAATCTATTAAGCACTGACCAGGAATAAAGTATCGAAAGGTATATAACAACGCTATTGAGACGCACATTCCAAACATACTTTTCTAGCAGATGAAGCACAATGGGTATACAATACATTGTGCTCTTAATAAACAACGTACAGTAATTTTTACAACTTGGTTTGAAATGAAGGTGTTCATAAAACTTATGCCTAACCTGTGACTGTCAGCTTATTGTTGTCAGCGCCTTCTAACTGTTCTGTAGGGGACTAAGCGCCTTAATTTTATGTACAAAAACAACGGCACAATTCAATATTGAACACTCGTGTGGATTTTTAATATACTAAATGGACTACAAAGATATTTCAATAACATTTATTAAAAACAGAAAATAAATTTGGGTTTAAAATTTGCTTATATATTTGTTTATATTAAATAGTTTATTTCAATGCAATTATATAGTGTATTCTCTTAAAAGACTTTACCAATCAATCACTACATAATAAGAAGCTTGTTCGTGGATAGCCGATAATATTGGGCTTTTACTATAGTAACAATTAATTTGTAGTTTAATGTTTTGTGATTTTCTCGTGTCATTCAGATTCCATAAAACTGATGATTGAAAAATGTATTATAATATAATTTCCATATAAAAAATAGTTCCATATCTTACCGATTCATTTTTATTCACTAAAAATAATATGGGAATAAGAAAATACAGTAAATAAATTAAAAATACGTATTCTGAAATACTTTCTGAAAGAAGGACACTCAAAATTTACTTATTTTTAACAAGGTAACAAGCTATATAAAGTTCTACAACAACTGTATACATTTCTCTAGCAGCTGTATGAAATTCTTCAGCAGCTGTATAAAGTTATATAGAAGCTGTAAAGAAATATGCAATACAAACAAGTATATGAGTGAACATGACAAGTACAGTAACTAACTCCAACCAAAAAAGCTACGAATATTGTATTCATATATACTTTGGAGAAGTTTCTAAAACTTTATTTCAATTACAAATTTTAATTTTGCGCTCGTGTAAATTGCGAGGAAAGTTTTCCAGGAGCTATTGCACAAATCAAATTGTTTATATAAATGAATCGGGTATTCACAATTATTTAAATGTTTAGCAGGTATTATAACCTTTATTACATTCCTAGCAATAGTAGCTAATATTTACTTAAACAGGTGTGATTCATGGCAGTTTTCAATTCATTAAGAAGCAACACAATAACAAGCAAAATTGGTAATGAAAGTATATTTGTTGAAAACAGTAAAATGGAATGACCGAAATTCAATTGAGGTTTTGCAATCTGCGCTAAAACCGTCGTTTTTAACTAAGTCACAATTCAATTGGACGAAGAATGAAAACAGATCCAAATTTCTATCATAGTGATTCACTATATCATAAAAAAAATAGACGAAACTGATATGCATTGAACTTTTAACTTTCAATCGTGAGTGTGGATTTGTACCTGTACTCTTTTTTAGTAGATAGAAAATATAGTAAAAAGTGTATTTGTTTATTTATTTCCTTTTTTTAACTTCAATTTAAACCCATATGGATACGAATTCGAGTTAATAAACCTATTTGAGTTCTTCCCAAAAATAGTGGTGGTAACATTTTTTATTAGAAGCAATAATATAAAATTACACCGATCTAATAGAATTTTGATATAGTAACTTTTGTGTCTATGAGTTTCCCAACTTGGCATTTATTAATAGTTCCTTTATTGAAATGAACTATCACTTGTACAAGGCGTTGCAAAGTGTTACAAATATAAGCAACTATTTCATAGTCATGATATATATTTTGCGTGCAAATAAATATTTGCTTACTAGTTATTATTCCGTATGTTATGCATAAACAAAATTCGTAAAATATTATTCTCTCACCAAGTCCTAACACTGATTTCATTAAGTGAATTATTACTTTAGTCACCAATGAAAGGATTTATTTGTAATATTTTCTATCTTATTAATGTACCGTAAGATGCCTAACCTGTAATTTTTAAACTTAACTGTACTCGTATTTAGAAACACAAAAATAATTTAAAATAGAAAATAAAGGTTAATATCTCCAATATCTATCCAAACCATTTCAGAAGTGTTTACAATCAAAGCAGAATCAAACAAAAGTTTCGTTTCATAGATGGAATGAACAAGTTAATTGTGTTTAAATATTAATGTAACTTTGAAATTTTGATATGGAAAAGTTACTTATGCATTAAATTTAACACAATTCGTAAAGTCAAACAAGAAGAAAGTATCATACATTATCGATTAAGCTTATTTGATTTATACGGCGATTTTGTAACTAATAATATTCGGATTAAAGTTTTCAAAGCAATTAATGAATCTAGCTATTGTTAATAATTTATCAGAATCTAATACCACAATGAAATATGTAACGAGACAATAACAAAAAATGTTTGGATAACCTTTATTACAGATTTTAACCATTTGCCATTGGCCTCACAATACAGAGTTCAATACGTGTATTCTCAATCAATGCGTGTATTGAAACTTCAGGCATTTACTATTGTTTAGTTCCTGCAACATTCTGGAAACAAAACGTTACCATTGTTGATCACGTCAGAATTCAGTTTACCGAAGTGTTGGCGTTTTGGGATGGATGAATAAACAATCAGCCTATTGCAGTTGTGCTCATGACAACACTTAAAAATTACATTACATATGGACAGACTAACAGAAGACAAACAGCCAAATATGAAATTTGAAGCAAGAATAATTTATATTTTAGTAGGTCTAATCACGGCAAGCATATTCATACAGAATATTTTTTATTTTAATTCAAAAATGTATTCTGAATTTTTGATAATGAACAACCACACACATTTTGTTGCGGTTAGGCGCTGGATCAACATTAAATCTTTTCCCCAACGTCATTACCACACAACTCAATTTTCTCCGTTGAAGGTGCAATTTATTTATGTATTTATGTCAGTGCGGAACGTATCATAAGTGATTATTAAATATAAAAGGTTTACCACAAAATAAAATGTAAAAATAAATAGATATTTAAAAATTTGCCTGAGTATAAAAGAGCCACTGAGAATTTTGTTAAGCGATCGGCATAACTGTTATAGTCAGTATTAATTATATAAAATGACAACTTTAAATACCACTATGATACAGGGAAAAGGGGGACAGAGTTCTCAACTGGTTTTTAAAATATTTGAAACAGAAGAAGACGTAACAAGTAAAATAAAATTAAACATCTTAATTTTACTATATAATTTTTACTTTTTCAATGTATGTTAAAATCTACTAAATTTCCCTATTTTTAAAATCTTAAAATTGCAATATTAATAAATTATTAAAAACCTGAAAGATTTTCTTGCATTTATCCTTTTAAAAGAGAATGTGGTATGCATTGCGTTAGCTGTAAAATAAACTCTTATCTTCGTATTTTTTGTCTTTTGTAAGAAATTGTACAAAATACCTTAACTACGATATCTTTACTTTATTCACAGGTCAAATCTAAACAACCCTCCGACGGCTGAAAGAGGGTTGTTGCGTACATTCATGATACATTGTCTGATAGTTACCGCACTGATTGAGTGTCAAATATTTATTCTCGTCTAACAGAACTGTCTGTGCTTCTCTACAGTATCGTCAGACAAAAGCTCTCAAAGACATTAAGTATTCATGAACCAGACAAGGATGAATACGTAATTCAGTTTGACCAATTTACTATCGGATCGAGTTGCACATCTTTCCTCTAACACGCGTACGATAAAAATTATTTAACTTAGTTTCCCTTTAAAAATTCTGAATTATGTTGAATAATATTGAGTAACTTGTAAAAAATGTTAATTTCTCATTGTTCGTAACTGAAAGTTGAAAATATCTGAAAACTATACTTTTTCTCAATAATGCCATTGAATTAATACAAACTTTTGTTACATTTTTTGAACCTGATGAAACAATGAGAGGTGAAGAGTATAATATATTTTCCACTATATTTTCTAATCTTGGCCCCTCTAATGTTGAAACGATGAAAATATTTCATTTAAACTTCTTCGTCACCCACTTTTTTTGATCTTTTCAAACGAGCAATACTCAAGATTTTAGGAGTCAAGTCAGTGACAGCGATACATTCCAGACGCTGCACTATGGTAAACGTGAACTAGAGCTAAACTCAACATTCACATTAAAGAAGCGTAAGTCTACTGAATTAAAATTTCAAAAATACAATATATTGTTACGTTTTATATTGTTTAAACTACAGTATTCGTACTGGTTAAAAAATAAACATGTTATATACTCTATGACAAAACACATTCTGATATTTGATTGAAAATATACAATTTCTACAAAAATATTTTTTTAAATTATCAGAAAATTAATCATTTGCAAATGTTAATGACAAAATATTACGAGTTTAAATAGAGTAATAAGTTCTGAGATAGTTGAAAAAGTTACAACACTTTACTTAACATGTATATTTAGGCAAAAATAGTTATTTGTTGTTTTCCGATTTTAATTTCTTTGCCATCTATCTTCAAAATATTTTCCAAACTTAAAACCACAATACAAATTTTATCTTATAATCCTATGTGTACTACAATATTTCGGTTTTGTACCAGGTAAATAAAGGAAAGGTGATTAAGCAAAAATGAAACTGTAATTTCTTTTTTATTACATACATATTTCAGCAGTACATGTCAGTAATGCTGAATTATTTAAATAATAATAATGGTTTACTAAAGAGTAATTGCAAAAAATTGGAGGAGAGGTCTGGACCCCTTTTACTCCCTCGCTGGCTTCATCCTTGTCTGTAAGGACCACATGAAATTGTAGTACATGAATTTTCAAATCTAGCAATACAATAAAATTGTTTTCAATCAAGAATATATGATTCTTACCAATAATGCAACATAATGCATTCCTGCCATTCCTCCTTTATTGGAATCGTCCCCCCTGTAATATATACCTGGGTTTGCCCATAGATTTTCTACGTAATTATTGAACGTCATATCGGGTGGTGTGGGAATGGAAAATATGAATCAGGTTGTAAATTACAATTGAATACGAAAACATCTGCAAAAGTGATCTTTTTTAACTTTAATTTCTCTCTAAATGAAACAAAATATGAAATGAAATAACAAGACAATATTTTTTTATAATATATACAAAAATTTAAGTTATTTTTCATATTCATATTCAAGAGTGTCAGGGTATTCAAGATGGGAGAGGGTGAGATACTGGAGGTACGTCATGTCGAACCTATCACAAGCATGCCATCTGAAGAAGGGCATCTGATTCAGCCTCTATCAGTGAAAGCAGGTAGCGAAGGGCTGTCCTTCATTCTTGAACCTTCGCACGAATGGTGTCCCATCCACTCCAACGATCACCCTGGCTCTCCTTCACACTTGACTCTTCACACGATTGGTGTCCCGTCAACTCCAACGATCACCCTGGCTCTCCTTCACTCTTGACCCTTAACACGAATGGTTTCCTATCCACTCCAACGATCACCTGATTTTTATTACCTATAAAGGTTCAATAAATCATTATTTTGTACAGATTACCATACGCACGCTTTTACTGTGATCGAGGCCGAGTGATATTAGCCAGTTGTAGTTGCCAGTAGAACGTGCACTCGTAATAGCAAAATGTTTTACGTTTGGGCAGCCCAACGGGGTTTCCATGAGGATTAAAACACAATTGTAAGCAACCTACTGAAGTAAAGGATTGATAGAAATATCTAGTTTTCTGAAGAAGAGTAGTGGAGTGGAAATATTTCTTTTATGTTAAAGATTGTTCAAGCTTAAATGTGAGCGAAAATTCTTCCTTTAACTACTTTGACCCGAATATGTTGGAACAGAACTTGCTACCCTTACTCTCGAAGAGTCATATGAATAGAGCTGGTGATCCCACCACATGATGGGTGTAGTATGAGATTATTGCAGAAGAGAGCGACCCCAACTTCCACCCTTACTCATTCTGAATATACTGTCGATCAGAAAGCAGCAAAACAGTCATATGAATAAATCGAATGAAGATTGTCCTCAGCGTTTTGCCTTAAGGTGAACTAAATGTTACATTTTTTCAAGCTTCAGATGGATCACACGTTTTCTGCCATATTTTTACGCCTCAATTAACTGTAATAATTCATCCTAAGAGGAATTGTTTTTGACACAGTTCATATGAAGAACGCTGTTAAAGTAATAAAGAAAGATTCTCAGTAAAGTAATCCAATTACATCAAAAGAGTTCACGTTTCAATCATAGCGGATGTAAACCTATATGCTCCTTCCCAAAAAACTATTCTGTATTGAATTTTTTTACCTAACTGATTGTATTCAACTATTCCTTTAATTTTTTTACACTTTTCATCAGAAGTATAATAAGATAATTTATTTTTAATAAATTTTTACTCTTTCCTTAAAACTCTGAAACACCTCAAAGTTCAATATATTGTGTAAAATTAATGTCACCACCACTCAAAATGAGTAAAGCGGAGAATGACATATACGATCAAGATGTTTTTCCTTGTTTGCATCCTCAGAGAAGACTGTTCCACGACACATGGTGTAACGTACTCATTTATTGTATAAACATAGTTCAAATTTATTCAAAGCTGTTAACTACGTGGTTAATGCCTTCTGATACTTATAACGTTTCATAAAACTATAATACTAATTAAAATTCACATACATTAAAGTCATTCAGAACTCTTCCAAATCTGACCTATTTACAATAATATTGAGAATTTTGCCATTAAAAACAATATTATACAACTAAAGAATCCGTATGCTCTAAAATAAATAATTATGTCTTTATAGTATTTTTGTAACTCTCCTATGATATCTACTCGCTTATAAATTTTGCTCCGAAAAGGAAGAAAGGAAGATGGGTCATAATGTTTCTCTCAAAAGGTTATCCCTCAAACAGATGTGGTCGACTGATCCGGCCGACTGTATAATTCAACGTCAGCTTTTACTGCTCTCGTTTCTTTACATTTACTTTTATGCATGAGTGCTTCAGTCCGAGCACTTTATTGACCTATATATGTTTTAATGGTGAGAATAAAATGTAAGTTGATACTAAAAAATGTGTGCTAATACAGCAGTTTAGTTATAGTTAGTTATTAGCTGAGCTATAGCGAAGCTGATTTTATTCTATTTGTTTGTCTAAGTTTCCGCATGAAATTTCGAAAACCATTTGGTCTATTAACCTATAGACATGAAAATTTTCACAAATCTTCATTTATATACAGGCAACATCGAGTTCGGTGATGGTGTATGTCACTTCATAGAATTTGGCTGAGCGTTAGTGGATATTTTTACATAGGTGTTTTGGTTAATCATGATGGCAACGAGAAAATAACAATATGAAAAAATAAAGATACTAAGTACAAATATATGAGATTTTCCATATTGTAGGCCTATAGCCCCGAAGTGTATATTGAGTAATAACAATAACATGTGCCTTCGCTTAGAGTTCAAACTCTAGTACAATCACTACTAGATTTTCGACTTCTAGTAATTCATTTTCTGGCGTCAATAAGTATTAAAAGTGAGGATTATCCATCTGGAGTCTTCATAGTTCAAACATTTATGAACAAGGTCACAAAAAAAAACTAATGAACAGAAGGATTTAAGGTTTAAAACAATCAGCAAACAGAATACAGACGGCAAATTATTCAATTAAAACGCTCTGATAGAACATTTAAAACTACGAAGAAATACGTCCAAGAGAAAACCCGGCTTGGTGTGGATTGAGTTGGCACTTGTTCAGAGTAATGTGTAAGTGAGATAATAGAACCGTATCTTGTAGGATTCAAAAAAAAATATTAAACTGATTAATAATTATTCACCACGTTTGAACAGAGGTTATTTAATCTACGTTAAGAATAATTACAATAATGCATGCGGGATAATTATTTAATAAATGTGAAATGATTAGAACGTAACTCAACCAGATAAAGCTACTAAGCCCTTTGCCCTTTGTCTCAGAGATGTTCCAACACTAATTACAATTTAGTCTCAAATTATTTATAATTAATAACACCATGTGTGAAAGTTTTGCTTATATGTCCGTAGCGTAATAAAAAGCATTTTTACACCCATACCTAGAGTACGAGCTGCGTAGAGGCAATATTTTAATAATAAATAAATCATGTTTTATTTTTCATTATTCATATAATTATTTTTAGAAAATCTACCACACAGGATCTAAAAATGAACATACGCTGTGTATGTGTATGTGTGCATGGATTAATTTAATTTTTATGAATTTACTGAAACTACGTAAATAATGTCGATTCATCGATAGAAAAGATTGTACTGCACTCTTGGATTGGATTTCATATGCATAGCACATTGGATATCTAACAAGGTTGTACCATACATATCTATAAACATTCTAGTTAAAAATGTACACAGAAATAATATTATATCCTCATCTTAAAAATCTGAAAAAGCCATTTAATAGATTGTAAAATGTATAATTTTAAGTTTGGAAGTAAATTCGTATAATATTTCGGTACTATTAATTTAGTTTCATTTTTATCAATATAGGAATTTATACAGGAGAATGAAGTACTTGTGTCTTTTGAAACTTAAGTTCTATATTATATTATACCGAGTTCTATATTATTATTAGTTATTGTATTATATTATACCGATTTTTATTATTATCGTAATATAATTTTATTTAATCGGTTATAATTTATATCGGTTTCATTTACTAAATCTAATAACGGACTTACTTTTTAGTTAAGTTTGTTATAAAATTATTTGTTACGTCAACTATAGTTGATTTAGTTAACAAGAAGAAAAGGTAAATGCATAACGATGCAATTAGTTTATGTTTCAATACTCAAACCTAATCATATCAGACTAACTAAAAAATGCTTATTCATCACAAAAGATAAAAGGAATGGATAGGAATGAGCAAGAATAAACATTCAGATCTTAAAAGAAAATAATTTAGTTTTAACCAGCGATTGAAATTCCAGTCAAGCAGGACTGCCGCAGTGGGCCGGTATACAGCCCACGCTGACTCTAACCCTAATTACACCATTATATGTTTGGAGCACGTGGAAAGGAATATTAATTACTAGCTGTTACCCGCGGCTTCATACATATTTCCGTATGAGGATTTGCATATTTCCGTATACTGCATATTAGAGGATTTGTAGACAACAGTTTTTAAACACTTTCAGAAATATTTATCGAATGAAATATATATAATAACAAAATTTTAATTTGTAGTAACCTTTTTACATTTTAGTATTCTTTTTTAAAATTTAAAAGCAATTTAAAAATCATTAACAGGTCCACTTAAAAGCCATCTGTGGCTTCAAACCTACAATCACTATTGATCCGAAACGTGTACAAGGCGACCTTACGAGTTCTACTTTTAAAGCGTTGCTAATTTTAAATGAGAGTAAAATGTTAGGCACCAAATTCAATTTCTAACAAAAAGGACTTTCCTTATGCACTTTTCCTCAAAATATTTATAATGCACAATAAGTCAGAAATGGATTATATTTTATAACATGCTTCTGCATTTAACGGAACTCTTGTGTAGGCCACTGTCAAAGGTGTTAACACAAAGTGACCCGTAGGACCTCAGCGAGAGGCTTTAACACTGGAGTGTGGTCTTCCAACACAGCACCAGCTATTACTGTTACCTTCACAAGTGTGGTCTTCCAACACAGCACCAGCTATTATTGTTACCTTTACAAGTGTGGTCTTCCCAACACAGCACCAGCTATTACTGTTACCTTCACAAGTGTGGTCTTCCAAAACAGCACCAACTATTACTGTTACCCTCACAAGTGTGGTCTTCCAACACAGCACCAGCTATTACTGTTACCTTCACAAGTGTGGACCTCCCAACACAGCACCAGGTATTACTGTTACCTTCACAAGTGTGGCTTCAACACAGCACCAGCTATTACTGTTACCTTCACAAGTGTGGACCTCCCAACACAGCACCAGCTATTACTGTTACCTTCACAAGTGTGACCTGCCACAACAGCACCAGCTATTCCTGTTACCTTTACAAGTGTGGTCTTCAAATACAGCACCAGCTATTACTGTTACCTTCACAAGTGTGCACCAGCTATCCCTGTTACCTTTACAAGTGTGGTCTTCAAACAGCACCAGCTATTCCTGTTACCTTCACGAGTGTGGTCTTCAACAACAGCACCAGCTATTACTGTTACCTTCACGAGTGTGACCTGCCACAACAGCACCAGCTATTACTGTTACCTTCACAAGTGTGGTCTTCAAACACAGTACCAGCTATTACTGTTACCTTCACGAGTGTGAACTGCCACAACAGCACCAGCTATTCCTGTTACCTTCACAAGTGTGGCCTTCAAACACAGCACCAGCTATTACTGTTACCTTCACAAGTGTGACTGCTACAACAGCACCAGCTATTCCTGTTACCTTTACAAGTGTGGTCTTCAAATACAACACCAGCTATTACTGTTACTTCACGAGTGTGACCTGCCACAACAGCACCAGCTATCCCTGTTACCTTTACAAGTGTGGTCTTACCAGCTATTCCTGTTACCTTCAAGTGTGGTCTTCACAGCACCAGCTATTACTGTTACCTTCACAAGTGTGGTCTTCCAACACAGCACTAGTTATTACTGTTACCTTCACAAGTGTGGTCTTCCAACACAGCACCAGCTATTACTGTTACCTTCACAAGTGTGGTCTTCCAACACAGCACCAGCTATTACTGTTACCTTCACAAGTGTGGTCTTCCAACACAGCACCAGCTATTACTGTTACCTTCACAAGTGTGGTCTTCCAAACACAGCACCAGCTATTACTGTTACCTTCACAAGTGTGGTCTTCCAACACAGCACCAGCTATTACTGTTACCTTCACAAGTGTGGTCTTCCAAAACAGCACCAGCTATTACTGTTACCTTTCACAAGTGTGGTCTTCCAACACAGCACCAGCTATTACTGTTACCTTCACAAGTGTGGTCTTCCAACAGCACCAGTTATTACTGTTACCTTCACAAGTGTGGTCTTCCAACACAGCACCAGCTATTACTGTTACCTTCACAAGTGTGGTCTTCCAACACAGCACCAGCTATTACTGTTACCTTCACGAGTGTGACCTGCCACAACAGCACCAGCTATTCCTGTTACCTTTACAAGTGTGGTCTTCAAACACAGCACCAGCTATTACTGTTACCTTTCACAAGTGTGGCCCCAACACAGAAACCAGCTATTACTGTTACTTTCACAAGTGTGGTATTCCAACACAGCACCAGCTATTACTGTTACCTTTCACAAGTGTGGTCTTCAAACACAGCACCAGCTATTACTGTTACCTTTACAAGTGTGGTCTTCAAACAGCAACACTGTTACCTTCACAAGTGTGGCTACACAGCACCAGCATTACTGTTACCTTCACGAGTGTGCCCACAACAGCACCAGCTATTACTGTTACCTTTACAAGTGTGGATTCCAACACAGCACCAGCTATTACTGTTACCTTACAAGTGTGGCCACAACCACCAGCTATTACTGTTACCTTTCACAAGTGTGGCCTTCCAACACAGTATCAGCTATTACAGTTATCTTCACATTTCAAGCTTGAAGCATGAAGAAAATAATGTATTCTTTGCGATGAATAATATAGTAACAATTCTCCTGATATGTTGAGCAATGTAAAATGGTTATCTTTGAGAAAAATATGATATAAATTATTATTAACTATTAAGATATTTACTATTGAATACTTGGTTATTTTAATTAAAATATTGTTAGAATTATTTCATTTTCAATTAGATAGTACAACCACTGACATATGACTCAGTTGTTCTATGAACCTCTGTTTTAACTGAGAAATGCTTGATAATAATTGTAATTTATTAGATTAGTAAATTTACTAAATCTTTAGATTGGTTTATTTTTGGGAACATTAACTGGTAAGATAACAAGAAAATATGTTACTGTAAAAAGTGTTCTAGAACTGATGATCGTAGGTACATAACCTCGATGGATTTCCGAGGCTGTGACTAATGAGGACTTATCACGCAGATACATTAATTATACTGTTCCTTTGATGGATAATTTTGGCTAAATGAATTTGATTATGTTCACCTCATAAGAGTTTACTTATATATAATTACTTTACCAAAATATCTATTTTTAATATAGATATAAACACGTGGAACTAGATATCTTACATCTAATTTATATAAACTAGTTGGTATTATATAACTTATATTATATTTTGAATCATCTACACCATTATACGTTTAACGTACTGTTTGCTATAAGTATATAACGCTGTGTGCGTATAAAACTATCAAACTAATTATATTATGCTTAGTTACTATCGTACATGTATTTACATATATGTTGTATTTTGAAATAAATAAAATTGGCTGAAGTGTTCTGACATGAGATAAATACAGGTATATTGTTCACTTCTCCTCTTAATATTGTACTCAAGTTCCTTAGCAATTACATCTTATGAGATAAAGTTGAAATTTCATTTACAAATCGTTAAGTAAAAATCATTGTTTTGATGCAAATATGATTGAATTATTTGTAATTATTGCCAATAATAAAATTTGTGATTCCGTTGTTTTTTTAAATTATTTTAAACTTCGCATTTAATAGACGTAAAATAAATACATGTGAATTACCTGTGCGTTATAAAATAGATTAAATAAGAGAATAAACGTTACTTTTAACCAATAACTTCTAATTTTTTAAATTTTTATCGCATGTTAACGGGTTTATATTTTTTCGAACAGCGTACTCCCCACACGGAGAAAATCCAAACTCAATAAAATTTTGCTGCAATTGGTTTTGCTATTTGACATTAAGCATACTAAATAACACATCTGGCAAATTTTGAAACTTATATATTTTGAAATTTCAATCTCTATACTTTCATGAAAAAACAGCAATGATTTGTTTTAATTTTACTACTAACTGAATTTAATTCTGGTTTTTGATACCTCAGATCAAATTTAAATTCAATTTCAGAAATGTATATTCAAATATGTATAAGATTCACTTCAGTTATTTTGAAAAATAATACTCTCCAAAATGACTACACGTCTGCGTATGGAGAGGACTCATATACTGTAACACATATACGACATTTATTGTTACACTGTAATATAACTTACTTATTTGAACATTCCTATAAAATATACACAATACTAAGTATAATATAATTGAATTTATTACTAAACACAAATTAGTGAGAATTTGGTACTTAATTCACAGCAGCTTATTATGGCATATTTAAACACAGGTATCTTTACATGAATATGAATGAGCATTACTTTAATGGCAGAAGTTTAATTTAAATGCTGAAATCGAGTATTTATGTGTTACACAAATATGAAAATACGAACAGTTTTAGTGCAAAATCTCTAGGCCCCGACAAAGTGTGGTTGGTTGAAATGGTTGGCAGACTAGTGAATGACAGCGGTAACAGACCCCTTGGCGTTATTTGATAATAGGATTCGATACACCCCAAATGTAGCGTGTTTATCCGAACAACGGGAACTCTTAGAGCTAAGTTTTATCGGTGTGCTTTGTTTTTATTGCCTGTGAACGTACAGTTGTTACTCCAATAAATATTTGACTATCGGGAGTCTCCCAGTCCACACCGTGAGGAAACATCGTTAGTCGAGCTAAAATCTTGAAATATTTCGGCTCTGGGATTTTTCACTAAGCAAGACAATTTAAAATCCGTCCGCGTAAACCTAAGAATTAAGAAATAGTTGGAGCAATTCATACAAACCTACCATCAGAGAAAATACGTAAAATTGCTGAAATCAGCTACTTTCATGGCCACTAAGTGGTTAGCTGACTCTGTTTTATAATTTATTTACGTGTCTTTCCGTTTTAATCTAAAAAATATGATTCGAGAAAAATTGATCATTTAATACGTTTAACCCTTGTGATACCCTCCTATTTCAACCTCCTTTAACACTTGTGCGACTGACGCTTGATTTTTCCAGAGGGAAATCTCTGCGTCTATTTCAATAAAAAGCATGATATGTGAAAAATACAGCGCAAATTGGCTGTTGGTTCCTGGACTACCACACATCATGTGATAGTACGTTTCCAAGAATTATATTTCTCGGAACTAAGGCAAGTAGAATTAATTTATCTAATTGTCATAATAAGGTACTGGTAAAGATTATTTCTGGACATTACGCTGTTGAAGCCTAAAACTCTGTGTCCACTACATGTATGGACATTCTATTCTTATATATTTCGAAAAAAACTAGAGCAAAATTATCACTAGTTAATTTATAACTGAGAAATTTTCTAATTTTTATTACAAACTAGCGTATGAATTGTAAAATTTTATGTGAACACAAATATATATAATATAATATATAATATATATATATTATATAATATATGTATATAATATATATATATACATATCATTTTGTCAATAAAAATGTAAAATGAACATGTCAAAGAGCGACCATTCTTTGCTAGTTGACCCATTTAATTTTGGAGCTAAAGTTCTGTACCCATTGGGAATGATCTGGCTCTGGGGATTACAAGCAATATTGCTGAACAAGTTTGGAGTTCGATTTTGAGATCTCATCTTTATTAAAGGTTTTTATCTTTACAGTCAAAAAATAGCGTGGTCGTATATAAAAGTCTATTTCATTCAAGCTAACTTTTCTTATATTTATCAAACACTGGCTGAAGGAAAGTTTGGATTTCTTACTAAGACACCTTGTAACAAGAGATGGCTAAAGTTCTATTTGTAACTAAAAGACCTAAAAATTAAACATTACAATAAATTATAAAAAAGAACGTTTTAAATAATGATTTCTTCCTTGACACGAACAGGCCAATCCATAGTAGGGGTTCATAGGAGTTTTAAGGTTTTGTAATAAAACATTAATTTTGTAAGTTCTTATTTTCACGTTTTTGAGATGAAATTTTTA
This sequence comes from Homalodisca vitripennis, assembly GCF_021130785.1. NCBI lineage: Eukaryota > Metazoa > Arthropoda > Insecta > Hemiptera > Cicadellidae > Homalodisca > Homalodisca vitripennis. The sequence continues at coordinate 88,626 of NW_025776160.1, forward strand.
AAATTGGCAATCTTCGTTCGTCATGGACTATAGTAAAGTATAGTACGTGGGATATGATCTGATAAATAATCGGTACGAAAATTATTTGCAGCTATAAATTCCTAATTCAAACAACAGTTGTGATACAAATTCTCCAGCTTAAAAACTGAAGTTATAAATTATAAACGGTCAATTTTGTCTTATTGTTCAAGAAACCTAACGTACATGTAAATATAGAAAATAGTATGTTTGTGATTTTTAAATCCCTAATTTTAATGATAGCCTCCTCCATACATTCTAAATCATGAGAGGAAAGAAACACAGTAATATATCTGTGACTGAAAGGTAGGTGATGATATCAATGTGAGCTCGTTCTTCAAGTGCAATCCGTTTATACATAAAATACACAAAAATATAAGTTAAATATGACTTGTAGTTGTAAAGTTGAATCATTAAATATGACTCAGTAAAAGTCTAAAGAAGCACTAGGGAATCCACAACACAATACAGGAGAACTGCTACACCACAATGCACGCAAAAATGGGGACGAAGTTGAGAAACACTTATCTGTACTCCAAAATCTGAAGGATTAGTTACCGACACAGTAAAATAACAAGTGTAGGACAGGATGCTGAAAATTGGGAAAAGAGGAGGAATGGTGACTTTTAGTATCTGTATTTAGCCGATCAACAGCTGACACTACGGCCTCTATGAAATCGTGTCGTTGTCAATCTATGCGATAAATCTTGATAAATAGGACCTATAGATTTGAAGGATCGTATACTGGGTTTCTATTGGTCCAAGTAAGAACGCTATTGGTTTGGGAGTAAAAAGGACAGAGGGAAGTACTTATGTATACGTGTCTGTCAGTCTCCCGTTTGTGTGTTGCTCTTGAAAGGAAGGTTCTAGAGACTTGGAACATCGCAAACCGGGTTCCACTTGCTCAAAAGAAGAACGCTTTTGATTTGGGAGTAGAAAGGTCGAAGGGAAGTCCTTATTTATACTTGTCTGTCAGTCTCCCGTTTGTGTCTTACTCTTGACAGGAAGGTCCCAGAGACTTGGATCATCGTACAATGGGTTCCTCTTGGCCTTGATTCCTTCCACAAAGAAAAATCCACACAAATATTATCTTGTGTTCTTATAAAGTGGATATTGTTGGCTCTTACCTTCCGAAAGAATATTCTAGTATTTTTGCCTTTTACAATTAAAAATCATTCAAAATTTCTGTTGTTAGATATTGTTACAAAAATTAAAATGTTTATAACTACAAAACGTTTAAAATGTATACACTTTAGTACTGGAGATATAAAACAATTAATTCTTATGCTCTTTGCTTGGATAAGAAAGAACTTCCTGTAAATTCTAGGTGTTGAGATATAAATCTATATCTTAGCATCAGTTTTATTTTATAACACATTAATTAGTTTAGTTTTAGAGACCTCCTATAACTTATATAGCTTGATAATTCCAAAATCAAATCAAGAATTAATACGAGTTAATAGTATATATTTTCTTGCAGTTACCGATGGCTTCGCACGCAATTTCGTATGCTTTGCACATTTTGCACTTCAAGTGAATTATATTTTTGACGTCAATGTTGAAGTTTACCTTGATGCTGCGATCAAAAACATTTGTAAAAAAGTATTTATTTATTGGCATTCTAATTTAATCCGTCTTAGTATTTTTGGACCAAAGTTAATTTTCCATCTTTCCCTGATCAAGAACAAATATATAGGAAGGGTTTTCGAAATAAGAATAGAGCTAAATATTAATCAGGGACCCTAAGAATGTACATGTAGAATTTCAAAACAATCGATCCAATAGTTTTTACGTAATTGAATAGAACACACACTGGTATACACAATTAGATTTTTATGTAATATAATAGAAAATCTCACACGTAACACTGGCTCAAAGCTAGGTACTGAGATAAGGAATTACATGGAAACATCTTCCTTATCGACAAGTTCTGACTTGTTGCACATTGTTTTAATATTAATTAATGTCGTAGTATTACATACAAAAGAATGCTACGTCAACTTTTAGCAATACATTCCCAAATACATACTTGTTAAACTTACAGCTGTTAGCACTAGTTATGTAAAGATCAATATTGCACAACTATTTATTTCGATAAAAAATAGTTTCTTCTGCAAACTCAATATAAACTTATTTTAAAAGACATTGAAAAATTGTCGTGATAAGGCAGACTATAATACAGGCCGGAGTGCTGCCCCCACCGCCAGTCCTTACGTCACCAAGTGGTTATCACAGCTGAATGATTACTAGTGCGCGAATCATCTGATGTTCGTTGTCTGTTACAAATTCCTTTGTTATATAGAGGCTTCAAAAGTATGTACATCTGTTTAAAATCTAATGTTAAAATTTTAATACACAAACTATTATTAAAAAGCCAAAATGTTCTTTAGCAATAATGACATTTAATTATCTTTACAATTACAAAAGAAAACAATATACAAATATTAACAGTTATGATGACGAGCACTCGCTTTTTCCCAATGGATGAAGCGGAGAGGTCAGACTCTTATTATGACGTCACCGAGAGATCAGACTCTTATTAATGAACGTCACTGAGAGTCCACACTCTTATTATGGACGTCACGAGAAGACAGGCCTCTTATTATGCCGTCACAGTATTAGGACTAAAACGCCTGTACACACTGATTAATTATCAATTTAGTTTTGATTTATCTGACAGTTTTGGCATCATGACAGTTTAATTAAAGGTGAATAGAAATGTGTGCCGTATATATTTGTTAGCGAATTAACAACACTCAAATGATATTTCACTGGGTTTTAATTTTTCCTTGTTTAAAAGAACTTGCTTACGTATGAATAACCGAGATAGTAAATTTCAGCAGCAGCATTGATAAGCCATATAAATATCGTATTAGTTTGCAAATACTCTACAAAGTTGCTGATGGAAAAGTTGTTTATTCTATTCGCTAATTCATATTGAAATACCTGAAGGTTTTGATTGTTGTTTTTCTTATTTAATGTTTGCAAAAACACTCATAAATTACGCTATAGTAATTAGTTGTTCCTGTTTAAAAGCGTTATTTCAGAATGGATCTAAAGTTTACCGGTATGCTTTATTTTTAATGACTAACACAAATACGTTGTTAAGTCTATGACTGATAATAATTAAGTTTGGTTCTAAGAACTGATGATGGGAAGATAAATGAACTTCAGTGGCTCTAAATTTCAATTCTCAACAAGACAGCTTATAATGAACACTGTATTATGTTTAATGTATTATATTTTAATACAAAATTTGAAAAAAATTAAAATGAGGATTCTTAAATAGCTTTGTTAATAAAAGTTTTCAATAAAAATACTTTCAAATAAATAGCTATACTAGGAATTTTTACTACTAAAACAAAACTAAAATAATTAATTTCCTAGATTAAGCTGGGTTGGCGTGTTGGAGGTGTTGTACGACAGTTGATCATTACTGTTTAATGCTGTAACTTGGCCAAGAAATGTTTTTTTTTGCCTAATAGGGTTCTAGATAAAATTTTTCAAGTTATAACTTCTTAACTGAGGTTATAATGCATACTTTGTTTCAATACATCAGGTTTAATGCATGCATACTTGCAATACATGCATCGTATTTCTAAATTGGAAAAGTCTCGATCTTGTTGTCAAGCTAACAATTACATGTAATTGAGGGCAACTATTTTTATATTATTTTTTAACGCCTTCAGTACCCTCACATTTGATCCTGAACAAGAATTAAGATTTTAGGTTAAGATAAAAAGTTAAGAATAATAAATAAAGATTTTTTAAATGAAATTGTGATATAAACATAAAACACAACATAAATGCAAACTGACTCTCTTCCGCTGGAATATATAAAGCTTACATATCCCTTAATGTATCTTATGAATAATGTATTTTGGAAAATCTGGAGAAAATATGAAGTGAGGTGGAGAAATTTTACCCGAGAGATTGTAAATAACATTATTTACGTAAAAATACTATTAATCAATTAGAACTTTAGAAATAATTTTTACCAGATTATTGTGCTAGTTGTATCAAAAATATATGAATGGAACAATTATGAAGCTTTTTAAAATATGTGCTACTAATTAAAATTAGTAGCACATGGTTTAAACAAAAACATTAAAATATTTTTTTTTGAGTTCAGCTCCAGTTCAATTTCTTTTTATTGAAGTCTGGTATCTGAAGCTGTTTCAGACTTTACTCCTGGAATATGGGATCCAGGGTTGATTCAGCATGGACGGATTTAAACTGTTTATAGATCTTGTCAGTACCATCATAGTGTTGTTCTCAATTGTGCACCTGATGAGGCAATAAGACTGCCACTTTACCTATAGTACATATCTTTACATATAGGTGTCTCTAATATCGAAACGGTGTTAAGTTTCAACGCCGACTTTCTTTGGATCTTTTTACACAAACATTACTCCCGATTCATATATGGCCTACATGAGTGTTTGCTTAAAAAAATAACAGGATTATAGAAATTTGCTATCGTTAAGTGCTACAATGAGAACACGGCGTTTCAAAGACAGAAATCCATCCTTTTATTTAGTAGTCAAATAGTAAAAAAAATGCTTAAGCACGTAAACATATCAATATATAGCGATGAACTCTTTAAAGTCAAGGTTACTAATTACAATAGTTTTATTTCTTTAAATCATTAATTGTCAATACTGAACTTGAAAGAATGGATATACAATAAATCTTTAGGACCTACTCTTGATCTTTGTCAAACTTGGAGCTCCTTCTATTAAATAAACATCCTTTAGTAGACTAAACTCCTATTTTGCTGAGCCTAATTGGTCGATCTATAGTTCAAAAACCTAGCTGTAAGGACTCTAATAATAGTTTTGACATTTGTATTTATTTCCTCTGTACTTGAGCTGTATTACTGACTTATATTCGAACATACTCAATTTGAGGTTCGTAAGTTGATTACCTCATTAGGGGTTTACTTCTTCAACTTTCTTCAATTATTATTCACTTTTGATTTCCTAAGCCTTCTCTCTATTTATAACTGAAAATGTCCAATACATTCCAGTTATTCTATATTTTCACTTTATCGTATAGTGTTGCCAAAACCACTTTCTAAAAGCCCTTAAAATCCTAGATTACGAGACACTGTTTGACACATCATTGACAAAATCCCACAAATATTTATTGTTCCAGTTATTTTCCTGTTATCACTTGATTTCTGATAGTCTTTTGTACATAGGTAATATTTAGGGTTTCATCCATTAGAAGAAGCATATATTTTACACTATTTGTATTTACTTCCAGCAATTGTATTTTATTGCCGATAAAGGCACATTAGAATTGTAACCTCAATTGAGGTGTCACACATCCCACCGACGATACCGTCAATGAGGGCCTTGACTGTTATAATCCATCTAATAGTCCTTGATGCCAATTACAAATTCACCTCTGCTTATATTGGCTGTTTTCACCTTAAAGTATTTGAGAACCTTAAAATGATCCTGCCGGATTGAATAAAACTTTTATACACACAAGACCAATAAGAGAAGGATTTTAATCCTATAACCTCCACTAACAGTCACCGCTTGGCGATTATTTGACTTGGCTGAATATCCTGATAACATGTACGCTGATCGACACGTCAGTCTGATTGCCAGATTATGCAGAGCTGTCACTACTAGATGGCAGGTTATTCAGCGTTATCACTCTAGCGACAGTTGCTATTGGAATAGGAAACTATGAAAACAATTATAACTACAAAAAATATATTGAAATTGTTTTTTTTATATTGTAACTCATACAATTCCGTAACGTTAGATGACTGAAAATTCTCACAATTACTGTACTGTAAATGGAGAAATGATGTTTCCTATTAAAGTTAAAAAGGTCAACAATTAGGTCCTGCAATTGAACCAATCTTTTTTTTCTAATAAAGAAAATCCTATATGCTTAGGAATGTATTTAGTAACGAACATTTCTATTGGTTTGGCCAAGTTTAATATTGACACACACCAAAGTCTGAATTAAGATCTAAAGTTCCATAAATATATAAATATCACAGGGATGAAAAATTCAACTTTATAATTTACCGCCCTAATTAGGATCTTGAAAGATGTAACTGCGGTAAATTAACGGTTAATTACTGCAGGACGCGCGGCATCGCATAGTGGTCACGACCAGTTAAGACACGAAAACACCCCTTAATAACGAAATCTTAATTAACTGGAAAGAAATTATATTTCTGAATCTGATATATAACACAAATACTTTAACTATGTATTTTTATAGCAGTTTAATTATATACAATTTAAAACAAAGCCAACTACTTGCAATTTGATGTTATAAAATACTGTAATATCTTCTTACCCACACACGAACATTATATCCAAGACCTTTCATGTGATTATTTCTGTGTTACTATTCGTTAGTCTTACCTTATCGTATCATATTAACCGTTATAAAAAAAAAATTAATAATAGACAATTTAGAGTGAGAGTAGGCATGAGATGTTGTTTAATATGCTAGAATGATAGTTTAGAACTTTAAAACGACTTAATTACTCCTACAAGCAGAGATGACAAATTAACTCAATTAGTCAACCGAAAAACGTAATGAGCAATAATATTTATTTCATTTTGAAATTTTGGTGAACCCATTCTTATAATAGAGTAACATTCTAATTTTATTTTAAATCCCGTCCTAAGATCCCTGTATTTTTGAATGGGAGTAGATCTTTCCTGAGATTGCCATCTATCCCTAGATAGTCAACTCTGCACAAACAATTCAAAAGTTCTATAACTCTAATTTTATATCATAACAATTAAATTCTATAACTCATCATTTTTGAACTAATTTTTTATATTATTTTAGTGCATTTGGCGACTCATTCAAACATATATTATTAGTAATTATCCTATTCTGAGGGTCATATGAAGAAGAACTAGAGTTTCCTTCCTGTTGACGAATAATATTCTTTGATCTGGGGAAAGTTAGCTTTACGTATAAAACTGTAAAATATAATCTTAACATTTATGACTGCTGTTAATTATCCGTAGATGAAATATTACTAATACGTACTATAAATGAATTAATAAATTATGAATATGCAATTCCTGTGAGTAGGTTTAAACAATTTTCTGAAAATAAAACTAAATATTAAATATAAGGGTATAAGAACATTATAAACATAAACATCGGTACAGAAACTCAGAATAAAGAATTAATGAAGTAGAATTGTTACCATATTATTTGATTTTGTAAATTAATTTAACTAGTTCAAATCTCAGATATATCTAAATATTTACATAAAATTTTATTTAGTACGGAGGACGATTTAAATTCCACCCAAACGTTTTATTTTGTACAGCATATCCAAAACAGCATATAACTGGTGTTTATATGTATACATAACCAAAGAAAGTGAAAGATTGTGTAATATGTTTAACTTGATGTTATTAAGACATACCTATTAAAAAAGTGCGATACGAAAAAGTAATACAAAGTATATAGTGTCCTAGATGCTAGTAATAATAAAACCCTACTGGAATACTGTAATATTCAGTAGTGAATGAGAACAATGCTCTAATATTGCATCCCTTTCATGGACTCCCAACCAATGGTAATCCAGGAAGAGAAAACTTTGTAATTATACGCTTTTAGCGGTAGTTTTTATTTAACTGATAACCGGTAAGTAAATCTGACTTTCTTCCTTCGACAATGTCATACAAAATTATTGACATGATACATGAAGTATTCTAAAATATAAATTTCCGGTGTAACTTCCTAATTGACTAAATATATTTAAAAAAATTGAAGTACTATTAAAAATATGCTTTATATTGGCTGTATAAATACTTAACGTCTCCAAGAAGAAAGTTTTATATTTATATTTAGAAAAATATAATAAAAACCTGTATGTTATTTTAATTCATTGGGAATTACTCCGAGTATTCAAATTATTTTGTATCGTACAAGAAACACTATACTAAATCAAATACTTTTATCATTTATTTCATTAAAGCTTACAGGTACATCTCATATAATGTCACAAATAATATTTTAATCAATAGGATATATTCAATATAGGTCTGTATGAAAGCCAGTGTACCAGTTCTACTATATCAATACCGTTTATTGTTCAGTATTGTATTGTTCCATTGTTTCGGTACACAAAGACGCTTTAGTTCCCCACAAGACTGATAGGGTGCCCTGACAACAATAACATGACAGCCACAGATTTGGCTTATGTTTTCCTGAAGATTGTCGTTGTTGTTCATACGTATTACCTGGTCTTAAAACAGAAAAGAATCAAGGTCCCTTCCATTTCCACCATTTGCTTGCCTCCATCTTATTCTGTCGTTACGATCGCCATTTATTATTGTTCTCTGGTCAGTTCTATATGGTTAAACAGTGAGTGCAGACGTAGTATGATCTGTATTCTGTAGTTCAGTTTTAATAATTCTTGTCGTGTTTTGTTCTTATCAAGAGCAAATTTTATAGTTGGTGTGCATGGAATTGACACACATTGTTGTTGTAGTTCCTGAATTATGCGTGACACAACGCTTAGTTATGATTTGTTTACGTTAACATAGACTTTAGTTAAGTATTAAGTTCTTTATTCACTTGAGGAAGAGATCACATTGAGGAAGGACGTCCAATATCAGGAAATTGTTTTTCTTCACATCTACTCAATTAAAAATTTTAGTTTGAGGTCATTTTATGAAATGTCATTTCTAAATAAGTTAGTTGACAGTTGATTTTATTCTATATAAAACAGTGGGCTCTTCAAATTAATGAGCCTTGTTATTAGAACACCCATTTCCTCTACACTGGTTATGTTTTAAAATATTATTGTATGTATAAATTATTAAAGGCAAAACAAGCAGACTTTAAG